>NC_053391.1:692945034-693121781 GCF_905171765.1 Bufo bufo
CACACAGAGTGTGTATCCAGAAGTGAACACAGTTCGAAAACTGTGAAAATTTTGCAAAGCTTTGCCGACATTTTCTGACTTTTAGATCGAGAAAATCGAGATCGAGAAAATCGGCCAGATTGTACCTTTTAATAAATTTGGTGCAATTCATCTGGCCACAATTTACTGACTGCAGCTTCACATGTGCCAAATTTATTACAATGCCCACACCTCTCATAAATTATGCACGTCTTTGCCTTTCCATGCGCCTTCCTGACTAATATCCATTTTATGGCAGTTATTTGACATATTATAGTTGCAAATTTTGAAACTCACCATATTTGCACTAAAAATTGCAACTTAGTATTCTCATGACACTTTTTGAAAAGTGGCGAGGGAAGAAAACCATCAAATATTTTTTTTTTGGGGGGGGGGGGGGCATGGAACAATTTACAATATTTGACATTTTCATTCCACTTTTGCCACTTGTCAAGTCAAACCCCACAGCGGTTCCTATTCCCCTATATCCATATTGGAATTTCTATTCACTTTTAGTAGAAACTCCATATCTCCACCAAGAACATAAAGCCAGGAAAATAACCAAAAATAAGAATGCAGGAAGTATAATATGTGGGGAGGAAATTATCAGAAGACTAGACTACAAGGCATCAAATGCACCCCATAGCGGTTCCTCCAGCGGGTCACTTTTTTCCTACTTTTCCTACTTTCCTACTTTAGAGAAGCTTCCACTCGACAAGAACAGCTGTCTAATTCCTATGATTTTTGGACTTTTTGGCCCCTCCATCCTCATCCCACCGCCATGTTGAGCTGCACAAGTTTCTGGCTTCACATTGCTTGGACCAAGCTCGGTTACATGATGAATGATGTCTCTGTGCGGCTATTTATGGAGGCTGTTGTTGCTAATTCTCTCCTTGCATATGCTAATGAAATCAGCAGAGGGAACTCGAGTTATTCATGTGATGGGAAGAAGCTGCTAAGGAGATTTCAATGGTCTGGATGGGACTGATTATTGTATCCTAGGATTCTCCTGTTTCCCGGGATATATGGAGATGGGACATTTCATTCTGCTGCTCGTTGACCAAAAGCAAATAGAAAATATTACAGAAAAGATTTGTTCTTATCACGGCATGTACACCGATCAGCCATAACATTAAAACCGAGAACTGGGGAACGTAATGTATTATTAAATATTAGGCAGCATGTGAACCGTCAGTTCTCGAATTTGATGTGTTGAAAGCAAAGAAAAGGACCGGAGTGACCAAGGGAAGAAATTGTGATGTGTAGACAACTGGGTCAGAGCATCTTCAGAACAGTCAGTCTTGAGCGGTGTTCCCAATATTCAGAATTTTAGTATCTACCAAAAGTGGTCAAAAGAAGGGCAATCGGGAACCAATGCCGGGGTGAAGGCTGCGCCTTCAGGGGTAAGGAGATCTGACGGTCTTTTCTCCTTACCCTTACACTGCGCATGCGCGGATTGTGAAATCTCCTTACCATTGCAAGGGTTAGGGTTAGGGTTATGCACCTCAATATGCTGCACCCACCACCCACCCCCCGGATGGCTGAGATTTCACAATCGGCACGTGCGCAGTGTAAGGGTAAGGAGAAAAGACCGTCAGATCTCATTACCCCTGAGGGCGCACGCGCGGTGTCCATGAGTCAGCACTCCCTGTAATTTTACCTTACCCGTGCCGTGGTAGTGCGCTTGCGCTGAGGCGCACACCCCTGGAAGTTGAGGCACAAACTCCCGGAAGTCACGAGGGGTAAGGTATTTTTTCACGAAGTAAGGATTTTTGTTAGAACACTGGTTTGTGTCTACACTCCATAGCTGAAGGACCTTCGATGACATCATAGTCATGTGATCTTTTCAGAAGTGGAAGTGGAGGTAGGACCTGTGATGAGGTCACCATCATGTGACCAGTGCAGAAAGAGGCAGCGCTCAGCAGTGGAGACCTGTGATGTCATGGAATGAATGTAAGTGCCAGAGAAATGCTGGGAGATGTGGTTCTCCCCATTATACCTCCTCCCTGCTTAGTGGGAGGGAAATATGTTATTTAACTGGGACTGTATGTTATAGGGGCAGGTACATCCTTTGCTGCCTGTGTCCGGTCTGATGAATCACGTTACGTCACGTGGACGGTTGAGTGCCTCACTTATCTAGGGAAGAGGTGGCACCAAGTGCATTGTAGACAGAAGGTGCCTGGTCTGATGAATCAGGTTACATCATATGGACGGCCGGGTCTATATGTGTCACTTACCCCAGGAAGAGGTGGCACCAGGTGCACTATGGGAAGAAAGCAGCCTGGTCTGATGAATCAGGTTACATTATATGGGCAGCCGGTAGGAGTGTGTGTGCATTACTTAGCTGGGGAAGAGATGGCACCAGGTGCACTATGGGAAGAAGATAAATGGGTGAAGACAATGTGATGCTCTGGGTAATGTTCTGCTGGAAACTTTGGGTCCTGGCATCATGTAGATGTTGAAATGTGCCACCTACCTAAACATTGTACAGACAGGCAGTGGTGCCCCCTAATGGCAGTGGCCTCTTTCAGCAGGACAATGCCCTGACCATACTGCAAGGCGAGAATACCCCTTTAATATCAGCATCTCCCATCTGGAGATTTTGTTTTTCGTACATTTCTGCTTGCTGTATTTGAATGGCAATGTTCCTCTTTACATCACGCTGAAATCAAGTCCTGATGAGCCCCCCCTCTCCTACAGGTTAATGGATGTTACAATGTATCAGCAGAGTGTGAAAACTGTATCTGTGTCAGATGTAAAAACCATTACAATATCCAGAGGGAGTGACACACAGCTTTCTGCAAAGCCTTCTATATACCACCCAGTGCCGCCGTCTTACAGCTTTGTCTAAATTATAAGATTTTACACATGAATCTGAAAGCTCAGGATGACATTGCTATAGATACCTTCCATTCAGCAGAACAGGGGAATGAGCAAAGTCAATTTAATTTGTTATTTTTAAAGGAACGATTCAATTTTTCTCGAGTCAAAAATCCACGATCGAGCCCAAAAGAAATACAGTTTCCAATGATTTTCAACGAAGAAGAAAAGGACAAATCAAAGAAAAAACACAAAGTTTCCAAGAAGATAAACATCTATTCTATGAAATAGTTTCCATTTTTTAGCTAAAATCTAAAGAAAATTGATAGATGAAGTGAATATAACTATTACTACATCTCCAGAGTCCCTCTGATATTGATGTATAATGGAGCAGATTCAGAAGATAATTCCATATCCAGACATAGATATCTGATAAACATCAAATGGGAATATGACGGCAACAGATATGGTATACAGGAGTTGACGAGAATCTACGATTTACAAATATATAACTACTATAATACTGCTCCTATGTACAAGAATATAACTACTATAATACTGATCCTATGTACAAGAATATAACTACTATAATACTGCTCCTATGTACAAGAATATAACTACTATAATACTGCTCCTATGTACAAGGATATAACTACTATAATACTGCTCCTATGTACAAGAATATAACTACTATAATACTGCTCCTATGTACAAGAATATAACTACTATAATACTGCTCCTATGTACAAGAATATAACTACTATAATACTGCCTCCTATGTACAAGAATATAACTACTATAATACTGCCTCCTATGTACAAGAATATAACTACTATAATACTGCCTCCTATGTACAAGAATATAACTACTATAATACTGCCTCCTATGTACAAGAATATAACTACTATAATACTGCTCCTATGTACAAGAATATAACTACTATAATACTGCTCCTATGTACAAGAATATAACTACTATAATACTGCTCCTATGTACAAGAATATAACTACTATAATACTGCTGCTATGTACAAGAATATAACTACTATAATACTGCTCCTATGTACAAGAATATAACTACTATAATACTGCCTCCTATGTACAAGAATATAACTACTATAATACTGCTCCTATGTACAAGAATATAACTACTATAATACTGCCTCCTATGTACAAGAATATAACTACTATAATACTGCCTCCTATGTACAAGAATATAACTACTATAATACTGCTCCTATGTACAGGGATATAACTACTATAATACTGCCCCCTATGTACAAGAATATAACTACTATAATACTGCTCCTATGTACAAGAATATAACTACTATAATACTGCTCCTATGTACAAGAATATAACTACTATAATACTGCTCCTATGTACAGGAATATAACTACTATAATACTGCTCCTATGTACAAGAATATAACTACTATAATATTGCTCCTATGTACAAGAATATAACTACTATAATACTGCCTCCTATGTACAAGTATATAACTACTATAATACTGCTCCTATGTACAAGAATATAACTACTATAATACTGCTCCTATGTACAAGAATATAACTACTATAATACTGCCTCCTATGGACAAGAATATAACTAGTATAATACTGCTCCTATGTACAAGAATATAACTACTATAATACTGCCTCCTATGTACAAGAATATAACTACTATAATACTGCTCCTATGTACAAGAATATAACTACTATAATACTGCTCCTATGTACAAGAATATAACTACTATAATACTGCCTGATATGTACAAGAATATAACTACTATAATACTGCTCCTATGTACAAGAATATAACTACTATAATACTGCTCCTATGTACAAGAATATAACTACTATAATACTGCTCTTATGTACAAGAATATAACTACTATAATACTGCTCCTATGTACAAGATTATAACTACTATAATACTGCCTCCTATGTACAAGAATATAACTACTATAATACTGCTCCTATGTACAAGAATATAACTACTATAATACTGCTCCTATGTACAAGAATATAACTACTATAATACTGCGTCCTATGTACAAGAATATAACTACTATAATACTGCTCCTATGTACAAGAATATAACTACTATAATACTGCTCCTATGTACAAGAATATAACTACTATAATACTGCTCTTATGTACAAGAATATAACTACTATAATACTGCTCCTATGTACAAGATTATAACTACTATAATACTGCCTCCTATGTACAAGGATATAACTACTATAATACTGCTCCTATGTACAAGAATATAACTACTATAATACTGCTCCTATGTACAAGAATATAACTACTATAATACTGCGTCCTATGTACAAGAATATAACTACTATAATACTGCTCCTATGTACAGGAATATAACTACTATAATACTGCCTCCTATGTACAAGAATATAACTACTATAATACTGCCTCCTATGTACAAGAATATAACTACTATAATACTGCCTCATATGTACAAGAATATAACTACTATAATACTGCTCCTATGTACAAGAATATAACTACTATAATACTGCTCCTATATACAAGAATATAACTACTATAATACTGCCTCCTATGTACAAGAATATAACTACTATAATACTGCCTCATATGTACAAGAATATAACTACTATACTACTGCTCCTATGTACAAGAATATAACTACTATAATACTGCTCCTATGTACAAGAATATAACTACTATAATACTGCTCCTATGTACAAGAATATAACTACTATAATACTGCTCCTATGTACAAGAATATAACTACTATAATACTGCTCCTATGTACAAGAATATAACTACTATAATACTGCTCCTATGTACAAGAATATAACTACTATAATACTGCTCCTATGTACAAGAATATAACTACTATAATACTGCTCCTATGTACAAGAATATAACTACTATAATACTGCTCCTATGTACAAGAATATAACTACTATACTACTGCTCCTATGTACAAGAATATAACTACTATAATACTGCCTCCTATGAACAAGAATATAACTACTATAATACTGCCCCTATGTACAAGAATATAACTACTATAATACTGATCCTATGTACAAGAATATAACTACTATAATACTGCCTCCTATGAACAAGAATATAACTACTATAATACTGCTCCTATGTACAACAATATAACTACTATAATACTGCCTCCTATGTACAACAATATAACTACTATAATACTGCCTCCTATGTACAAGAATATAAGTACTATAATACTGCTCATATGTACAAGAATATAAGTACTATAATACTGCCTGATCTGTACAAGAATATAAGTACTATAATACTGCTCCTATGTACGAGAATATAACTACTATAATACTGCTCCTATGTACAAGAATATAACTACTATAATACTGCTCCTATGTATAAGAATATAACTACTATAATACTGCCTCCTATGTACAAGAATATAACTACTATAATACTGCTCCTATGTACAAGAATATAACTACTATAATACTGCCTCCTATGTACAAGAATATAACTACTATAATACTGCCTCCTATGAACAAGAATATAACTACTATAATACTGCCTCCTATGTACAAGAATATAACTACTATAATACTGTTGATGGTGCTTGATTTCTGTTATTTTCAGCTTTTGTACAGATCATGGGATGTTGGCATCGGAATCTCCCAGGTGCAGGATGTCGATGGGATCTTTGAAGTTCTCGGGCATGATTACTCCTGCCCACACTAATAGTTATTTGCCATGCTCTCACTCTGAGCGGTTATACACGTTAGGATGTGATATTTGGCGGTTTGCTGTTTGTACAGTTTGGGGCCAAGGAAAGTCTTACATATTCAGGAAGATTCTTTGGGTTTTGATTGAGATTTGGAAAATAAAGAAGTTAAAGGGACATGACAGCCCCATAGAGAAAGTAACTGTAGGACAGGAGAATACAGTCTATTGCCCCCTGTTATCAGCCATTTCAGGGGAGAGGATGACTGTAGGACAGGAGAATACAGTCTATTGCTCCCTGTTATCAGCCATTTCAGGGGAGAGGATGACTGTAGGACAGGAGAATACAGTCTATTGCCCCCTGTTATCAGACATTTCAGGGGAGAGGATGACTGTAGGACAGGAAAATACAGTCTATTGCCCTCTGTTATCAGCCATTTCAGGGGAGAGGATGACTGTAGGACAGGAGAATACAATCTATTGCTCCCTGTTATCAGACATTTCAGGGGAGAGGATGACTGTAGGACAGGAGAATACAGTCTATTGCCCCCTGTTATCAGCCTTTTCAGGGGAGAGGGTGACTGTAGGACAGGAGAATACAGTCTATTGCCCTCTGTTATCAGCCATTTCAGGGGAGATGATGACTGTAGGACAGGAGAATACAGTCTATTGCTCCCTGTTATCAGCCATTTCAGGGGAGAGGATGACTGTAGGACAGGAGAATACAGTCTATTGCCCCCTGTTATCAGCCATTTCAGGGTAGAGGATGACTGTAGGACAGGAGAATACAGTCTATTGCCCCCTGTTATCAGCCATTTCAGGGGAGAGGATAAATGTAGGACAGGAGAATACAGTCTATTGCCCCCTGTTATCAGCCATTTCAGGGGAGAGGATGACTGTAGGACAGGAGAATACAATCTATTGCCTCCTGTTATCAGCCATTTCAGGGGAGAGGATGACTGTAGGACAGGAGAATACAATCTATTGCTCCCTGTTATCAGACATTTCAGGGGAGAGGATGACTGTAGGACAGGAGAATACAATCTATTGCCCCTTGTTATCAGCCATTTCAAGGGAGAGGATGACTGTAGGACAGGAGAATACAGTCTATTGCCCCCTGTTATCAGCCTTTTCAGGGGAGAGGATGACTGTAGGACAGGAGAATACAATCTATTGCCCCTTGTTATCAGCCATTTCAAGGGAGAGGATGACTGTAGGACAGGAGAATACAGTCTATTGCCCCCTGTTATCAGCCATTTCTGGGGAGGGGATGACTGTAGGACAGGAGAATACAATCTATTGCCCCCTGTTATCAGCCTTTTCAGGGGAGAGGATGACTGTAGGACAGGAGAATACAATCTATTGCCCCTTGTTATCAGCCATTTCAAGGGAGAGGATGACTGTAGGACAGGAGAATACAGTCTATTGCCCCCTGTTATCAGCCATTTCTGGGGAGAGGATGACTGTAGGACAGGAGAATACAATCTATTGCCCCTTGTTATCAGCCATTTCAAGGGAGAGGATGACTGTAGGACAGGAGAATACAGTCTATTGCCCCCTGTTATCAGCCATTTCTGGGGAGAGGATGACTGTAGGACAGGAGAATACAGTCTATTGCCCCCTGTTATCAGCCATTTCAGGGGAGAGGATGACTGTAGGACAGGAGAATACAGTCTATTGCTCCCTGTTATCAGCCATTTCTGGGGAGGGGATGACTGTAGGACAGGAGAATACAGTCTATTACTCCCTGCTATCAGCCATTTCAGGGGAGATGATGACTGTAGGACAGGAAATACAATCTATTGCCCCCTGTTATCAGCCATTTCTGGGGAGGGGATGACTGTAGGACAGGAGAATACAGTCTATTGCCCCCTGCTATCAGCCATTTCAGGGGTGAGGATGACTGTAGGACAGGAGAATACAGTCTATTGCCCCCTGTTATCAGCCATTTCTGGAGAGGGGATGACTGTAGGACAGGAGAATACAGTCTATTGCCCCCTGTTATCAGCCATTTCAGGGGAGAGGATGACTGTAGGACAGGAGAATACAGTCTATTGCCCCCTGTTATCAGCCATTTCAGGGGAGAGGATGACTGTAGGACAGGAGAATACAGTTTATTGCCCCCTGTTATCAGCCATTTCAGAGGAGAGGATGACTGTAGGACAGGAGAATACAGTCTATTGCTCCCTGTTATCAGCCATTTCAGGGGAGAGGATGACTGTAGGACAGGAGAATACAGTCTATTGCCCCCTCTTATCAGCCATTTCAGGGGGAGGATGACTGTAGGACAGGAGAATACAATCTATTGCCCCCTGTTATCAGCCATGTCAGAGGAGAGGATGACTGTAGGACAGGAGAATACAGTCTATTACTCCCTGTTATCAGCCATTTCAGAGGAGAGGATGACTGTAGGACAGGAGAATACAGTCTATTGCCCCCTGTTATCAGCCATTTCAGGGGAGAGGATGACTGTAGGACAGGAGAATACAGTCTATTGCCCCCTGTTATCAGCCATTTCAGGGGAGAGGATGACTGTAGGACAGGAGAATACAGTCTATTACTCCCTGTTATCAGCCATTTCAGAGGAGAGAATGACTGTAGGACAGGAGAATACAGTCTATTGCTCCCTGTTATCAGCCATTTCAGGGGAGAGGATGTGTGTAGGACAGGAGAATACAGTCTATTGCCCCCTGTTATCAGCCATTTCAGGGGAGAGGATGACTGTAGGAGAGGAGAATACAATCTATTGCCCCTGTTATCAGCCATTTCAGGGGTGAGGATGACTGTAGGACAGGAGAATACAGTCTATTGTCTCCTGTTATCAGCCATTTCAGGGGAGAGGATGACTGTAGGACAGGAGAATACAGTCTATTGCTCCCTGTTATCAGCCATTTCAGGGGAGAGGATGACTGTAGGACAGGAGAATACAATCTATTGCCCCCTGTTATCAGCCATTTCAGGGGAGAGGATGACTGTAGGACAGGAGAATACAGTCTATTGCCCCTGTTATCAGCCATTTCAGGGGTGAGGATGACTGTAGGACAGGAGAATACAGTCTATTGCCCCTGTTATCAGCCATTTCAGGGGAGAGGATGACTGTAGGACAGGAGAATACAGTCTATTGCCCCCTGTTATCAGCCATTTCAGGGGAGAGGATGACTGTAGGACAGGAGAATACAGTCTATTGCCCCTGTTATCAGACATTTCAGGGGAGAAGATGACTGTAGGACAGTAGAATACAGTCTATTGCTCCCTGTTATCAGCCATTTCAGGGGAGAGGATGACTGTAGGACAGGAGAATACAGTCAATTGCTCCCTGTTATCAGCCATTTCAGGGGAGAGGATGACTGTAGGACAGGAGAATACAGTCTATTGCTCCCTGTTATCAGCCATTTCAGGGGAGAGGATGACTGTAGGACAGGACAATACAGTCTAGTGCCCCCTGTTATCAGCCATTTCAGGGGAGGGGATGACTGTAGGACAGGAGAATACAGTCTATTGCCCCCTGTTATCAGCCATTTCAGGGGAGATGATGACTATAGGACAGGAGAATACAATCTACTATTACTTTGCTGCTAATTTCGTAAAGTCCATTCTGTGATAATTTCCGGCCCTTTAAGGCTCAGACATATTTTCTGGAGTTCACTAGAATTTGTTTGTGGGGGGGGAGGCTTTAACCTGCTTGTTACCCAGCAGGCAGCGAAGGGGTTACGTTCCTCAGAGCCGCACACATTCCTCCCTCTCATTGCTTCCTTCCGCTTCTGAAGTCTTTCCTGTTCCCTGTAATCACATTTCCCTGCAGCACACCCCAGAGATTATCCCACGAGAAACAAAAAAGTGTAAAAAAAAAATCCCAAAAATCTTTCCTCTCCTTCACCCTAAAGTGGTGGTGTTACCCAGTGATGGTTCCCATGGTAACGGTCCAGATTGTTACATTGTTATCATTACTTCTTGCCACAAAGTAGAGTCCTCTCTGCAGCGCCACCTAGAGGGACTTCCCATGTACATCAATGCCTCCCCCCGCCCTCACCCGCCCAGAGCAGCAGATCTGACCACAGAATGGTGTCCCTGCAGCTACCTGTGGGTGGCGCCACAGAGACATGGGTGCACAGATCCCCTCAAGGTTGGTAAGCCAGGTACTCCCAGGTCTAATAATGCACCCCCAAGGCTATGATTATTCTGACCCAAAATGAGTGAGCGCCCCCTAGAGACATCTCGTGTACCCCCCAAGGTACAGGACCACAGGACAGTATTCCCAGAGTTGTGATAAATCCCTATCACAGAGGAGCTTCTCTGGAGATGTTCCTATGACAACTCTTCCTTCCCCTAATCTCCATTTGTTGTCCTAGAGAAACTGGGTCTCACAGCAACCGGAGCGCAGATCAAGAAGAGATGGGATCGGGGCGACCTCTGACCTTAGGACTCAGCTGCCAGAACATGGGACAGGAAGGGTTGTCATGGGGACATAAACAATCCACCTGAAACTCCGCAGAGGAACGAGAGACTTGTGTTTACACATCTAGATCTGCCGCCATACCTTCTTTACATCAGGAACATCCAATAATCATGTATTCCAGAAGATCCAGTTATCTGACAGTCCAGAAAACCCACTAATCCAGCATCCCAGAAATCCAGAACATCCACTATTCGGGCATTAAAGCAGTCTAGAACATCCACTAATCTTGTAACACTTCAGTCCAGAATATCCGCTACTGTGGCAGTCTAGAGCATCCACTAACCCAGCATTCAAGTAGTCTAGAACATCCACTAATCTGGCAATACCACAGTCCAGAACATCCACTAATCCAGCACTTCAGCAGCTCACAGCATCCACTAATCTGACATGGCAGCAATCTAGATCATTCACTGTATAATCCACTAATCGGGTGATAATGCAGGCCAGAACATCCACTAATCTGGCAATACAACAGTCCCGAACATCCACTAATCCAGCAGTGCATAACATGCACCAATCCAGTAGTCCTGAACATCCACTAATCCAGCAGTCCAGAACATCCACTAATCCAGCAGTCCAGAACATTCACTAATCCAGCAGTCCAGAACATCCACTAATCCAGCAGTCCAGAACATCCACTAATCCAGCAGTCCAGAACATCCACTAATCCAGCACTCCAGAACATCCACTAATCCAGCAGTCCAGAACATCCACTAATCCAGCAGTCCAGAACATGCACTAATCCAGCAGTCCAGAACATCCACTAATCCAGCAGTCCAGAACATCCACTAATCCAGCAGTCCAGAACATCCACTAATCCAGCAGTCCAGAACATCCACTAATCCAGCAGTCCAGAACATGCACTAATCCAGCAGTCCAGAACATCCACTAATCCAGCAGTCCAGAACATCCACTAATCCAGCAGTCCAGAACATCCACTAATCCAGCAGTCCAGAACATCCACTAATCCAGCACTCCAGAACATGCACTAATCCAGCAGTCCAGAACATCCACTAATCCAGCAGTCCAGAACATCCACTAATCCAGCACTCCAGAACATCCACTAATCCAGCAGTCCAGAACATCCCCTAATCCAGCAGTCCAGAACATCCCCTAATCCTGCAGTCCAGAACATCCACTAATCCAGCAGTCCAGAACATCCCCTAATCCAGCACTCCAGAACATCCACTAATCCAGCAGTCCAGAACATCCACTAATCCAGCAGTCCAGAACATCCACTAATCCAGCAGTCCAGAACATGCACTAATCCAGCAGTCCAGAACATCCACTAATCCAGCACTCCAGAACATCCTGCAGTCCTGAGTGTGTGCACTTGTGCCCCTTGTGCGGCTCCAGATTCTTTCTCAGATCTGGTAAAGGTCGCCTCTGACGTCAGCACTGGGCTGTAATCAAGTGTCTGCGCCGCACTCCGCTCACATCAAAGCCCACCCCCACCCTTATAATCACAGTGCTGCTGGGATCCAGTCAGGACAACCCCCCCCCATCATCTCCTGGCAGCGTTCCTAGGAACAGGCGGATAGCTTTCCTTAAAGGAGAACAACCCAAACCGTCATCACTGCCGAAATATCACAAACCTTCCTGCCCTGTGCTCTGGATGTAAGTATCTGCGTCACCTGGTCCTAAAAACTTCCCAGTGGTTGAACTGCCAGGACAGGAAGTGTTACCATGGGGACATTGGAGGAGAAGCACTGGAAAGCTTCACATTTTTCACTAATTTGAGCCTCGGCATCGGGGGCCATATCGGGCGGCTGCGGTGGGATCTGGCCATCCCTTCCTCGTCGTTCTTAGGGTGGCCTCATAAGCCGAATAATGTAAAAATATGAGTGTCTGTCCGCTGGATCAACCCTATTAAACCAGGCACCCTGTTGGGTAGGGCTGAACCTGCTGATTAAAATGACACCTGTCTTGTGAAAATCAGTTGCAGCGTTCCTGAGAAAAATACTTTTATTTTTAGGCCCATAGAGGCTTCAGTGCGCCAAGGGGCGGGGCCTAGCCACTGAGTGCGCCTCGGCCTTCCAGTGTCGGCCACGCCCCTCAGGGCGCTGAAGCCATCAGTTGAATAAAGAATAAAAGTCTTCCTTCTCATTAATGCTGCAATCGACTTTTCACAAGCGGCGTCATTTTAATCAGCAGGATCAACCCTACCAACAAGGTATGCCTGGCTTTATAGGGTCGATCCTGAGGGGTACCCTTTAAACTTCACTCTGAAGGAGTAGTTGTTACCCATTTACGCCTAATGTTTGCAAGTGAAGGAATGAGAATGACCCAGGGGCCCCCAGACCATTCTCACCCCCCTGTGATCATCCTTGCCAGGCACCGCTTATCTCTTCCTGAGCCAAGTACTGGCTTTACTGGAATCAGTAGCGCCCTGTTGGGGGAAGGGGGTCCTTTTTTGTTTTCCTGCGAAACCCTTCTCCTTGGCTCCGATAAGATAAAGCAATCTATTCAGAGTGGGCACGTGCCGGACCATGAATGGCGGATTCTTCTTTGCTGGAGTGCCCAGCTGGGCAGCCATGCTGGCGAGGGGCCGGGGCGGCCAGAGAGGGGGGCATTGTTTCTGCCATCAACATCTGTCTGTGATCAGAGCCGCCCGGGATGCTACACAGTGCCAGGACCACCCTGGGTATAACAGCTGCCATGGGCATAAATCTCATGTAGGCACATGGGCCCCGGTGTAGAATCTGTAACAGGGCACCCACTATAAAACTCTGGGCGTGGGGCCCCTGGGGGGCCACTACAACCCCCGCACCCCCAGCACTGACCTCCCTCTTCATCGCTACACAAACTTCAATCAATGTTAGATGATGGAACGCTCTAACCTATGTTGTGTTTCCGTTTCTCGCCATTTACATTAAATCTGCTTGCTGTCAGTGAATGGAAACATTGCACCCAATAAAACCCACGCTGACCTGGCAGCAGAGGGTGGGTCGGTTACTACTAGGTCCAGTTCAGCCTGGACCGCAGACGGATACATTTACCTGCGCTGATACATTGTGGCAAAGCATCAGGCGGGTTTACCTCATGGATTGTCTAGATGGGATACATTGTAAGTGTCAGCCGTGGGAAGTAAAGGCTCAAGAAGGGTTCTCGGCCTCAGGGGAACATTTCCATTCATTGACAACAAGCAGACATCTTGAAAATATTGATGAATTGCAACACAAGATCTAGTACGAAGATGCTGGACTTTTCAGTATACAATGGTCGGCTCCATTCACTGACACGGTGCTTCTGTCGGGTGTCAGCAGCTACTTCTTACTTATAATAAAAACAGATATTATCCGTGGCCATGTAAGGGTTAATAAGCCATTGTTTACGCAGGATTTCCGCTTCCACGGCGGCGGAGCGCACTTCATACCATATAGATAAGAAGATAATTACAGGCAGAGGACGGAACGAGCGTCCGTCACATTATCCGTGGAAATGACAAGAAGATGTGTTCCAGGAAGAGACCGCAAGACAACCCCCAACATGTCAACTCCGACAGGAGGAATACTCCTGGAAAAACCTGGAAAATGGCATCTATTATCTATCTATTATCTATCTATCTATCTATCTATCTATTATCTATCTATCTATTATCTATCTATCTATTATCTATCTATTATCTATCTATCTATTATCTATCTATCTATCTATCTATTATCTATCTATCTATTATCTATCTATCTATTATCTATCTATTATCTATCTATTATCTATCTATTATCTATCTATTATCTATCTATCTATCTATCTATTATCTATCTATCTATTATCTATCTATTATCTATCTATCTATTATCTATTATCTATCTATTATCTATCTATCTATTATCTATCTATCTATCTATTATCTATCTATCTATCTATCTATTATCTATCTATCTATTATCTATTATCTATCTATTATCTATCTATTATCTATCTATCTATCTATCATCTATCTATCTATCTATCTATTATCTATTATCTATCTATTATCTATCTATTATCTATCTATCTATCTATTATCTATCTATCTATCTATCTATCTTTCTCATATCTATCTATCTATTATCTATCTATCTATTATCTATCTAACTATCTATCTATTATCTATCTATTATCTATCTATCTATCTAATTATCTATCTATCTATTATCTATCTATCTATTATCTATCTATCTATCTTTCTCATATCTATCTATCTATTATCTATCTATCTATTATCTATCTATTATCTATCTATCTATCTAATTATCTATCTATCTATTATCTATCTATTATCTATCTATCTATCTATTATCTATCTATTATCTATCTATTATCTATCTATCTATTATCTATCTATTATCTATCTATTATCTATCTATCTATCTAATTATCTATCTATTAGAATTTTTGAGGATATTGAAAGAAAGCGGAGAGGTACACGCATAACTACGTAGCGATATGTATGACATTTAAATTTTAATACGGCATGGTCGACAGCCAATGGGGAGGGTTAGGGTGGGATATATATATATTCAGATTTTCAATTATCTTAGATGTGAACTTAAGTTGACGTACATAATTCGTTTATAATGATGTTTGTAATTGATACACTTTTTTATGCCAATGTGTTTAATACTGATTTATGTACTAATATCTTGATTTCTAAAATTAAAAAAAAAATTATCTATCTATCTATCATATATAGGACAGATACACTCCTATCATCCCGGCCGATGGGTAAATTGGCTGTGGCATCTATGGGGTTAATATTGAGGAGGTTGAGGCTGTGGCTCCTCATACACACGACCGTGTCCGTTTTGCGTTCTGCATTTTGCGGAACAGATCGCCCAGCCCTCCGTACAGCAGTCCTATCCTTGTAGGCGATACAGACAAAGGACATGTTCTGTCTATTTTGCGGAGCCGACATGCGGATGCGGACAGCACATTAAAGTGAAGGGGTCCGCATCCGACCCACCAAGAATGCGAACCCAAATAACAGTCGTGTGCATGAGGCCTTACAGGGGATAATACCATCCAGCAGGAAGGAAGGAGCAACCACAGCCCCCCCGCAACATGCCCACCACTGGGCGCCCTGGCAGATAGGACCGCTGCCCGCTGGGTGCCCTGGCAGATAGGACCACTGCCCGCTGGGTGCCCTGGGCTGGGGGACCAGGCAGATGCCTAGGGTCATATGAACACAGTGGGGCTCTCCATGACTACTGGAAGTTATATTCAAGATGGCGGCTTTCAATATGGAGAAGGGTTACGTTTTGGTTATCCCCCCCCCCCCGCAGCTGAGAAAACCTCTCCCTCAGGCCCCTGTGTGCATGAAGGGGTTAAATCAGCGCAGGGAACCCCAGGTCTGAGCGGCCGTGCGAGAGTCCCCGGAATAGTCAGGAAAGCGCTTGTGTAATGGATGCGCTGAGCTTCAGTATAATCCAGCGGGAATTCCCATGGATCAGATCCAGCAGAGAGAACGGTGGCCAGAAATGAGGACTGCGCAAGCGCCGTAGAGCCCACGCCCTGCGGGGCAATGACAACCTAAAGGGCCCCCCCAAATCCCAAGAAATCCAAAAAGCATTGAGTCCATCAAGCTGACAATGTATCTCAGACGTTATCTGTTTCTGGGAAAGCCGGGTGACAACCAGTATGGCAGCCATTAGGGGGCGTGCCCTCCTTCATTCAGTCCGGAAAGCTCGATCTGCCACCACACGGCACAGATTTAGGCCTCTTTCAAACAACCGTTTTTTTTTTTCAGTTTACGGGCCGTTTTTTGCGCTCCGTATACGGAACCATTTGTTTCAATGGTTCCACAAAAGAAAACGGAATGTACTCCGTATGCATTCCGTTTCCGTATTTCCCGTTTCTCCGTTCCGTTGAAAGATAGAACATGTCCTATTATGGCCCGCCAATCACGTTCCGTGGCTCCATTCAAGTCAATGGGTCCGCCAAAAAAAAAAATGGAACGCATACGGAAATGCATCCATATGTCTTCCATATCCGTTTTTGCGGAACCATCTATTAAAAATTTTATGCCCAGCCCAAATTCTTCTATGTAATTACTGCATACGGTACATGCCATACGGAAAAACGGAACGGAAAAAACGGAAGCACAACAGAAACGGAAAACGGAACAACGGATCCGTGAAATACTAACCTCGAAACACTGAAAAAGCCATACGGTCGTCTGAAAGAGGCCTTAGGACTCCTGCACACGACCGTATTTTTTTTCCGTTTTTTTGGGTTCCGTATGCGGAAACATTCACTTCAATGGGTCCTCAAAAACAACGGAAGGTACTCCGTATGCATTCCATTTCCGTATTTCCGTTCAAAGATCGAACATTTCCTATTATTGCCGCCAATCACGTTCCGTGGCTCCATTCAAGTCAATGGTTCCGCAAAAAAAAACAGAACACATACGGAAATGCATCCGTATATCTTCCGTACCCCTTCCGTTTTTGCAGAACCATCTATTGAAAATGTTATGCCCAGCCCAATTTTTTAAATTTACTTACTGTTTAGATATTATTGTATGCTTCCGTTTCCATTTGCGATCCGCAAAAAAAAGGATCACAAACGGAAACCAAATGGAAAAACGAAACGGAAACACTACTGAAACAAAAAAACGGAAAAACTGATCAGTTTAAAACGGACCGCAAAACCATACGGTGGTGTGCAGGAGGCCTTACCCGTAAGGACTCGAGGACCGCGCGGCGACGGTCCCTGCGGGGACTGTAATGGGCAGACTGGTCGTAGGTGGTGTTTTGTGGAAAATTTGGTAGAAGATCGCTTAAACGGCGATTCCTGAAAATAATGGGATACGATTGCTGGAGCACAACGCATGAGAATAATGAGGCGCGAGGCACTGATAACCTCCGTCCTAAGCGAGTCGCAGTTTTCCTGAGGAACGTAGAAGAAAACAGCCCGAAACGCGTTAGTTTTGCCGCAATCCCCAGAAACTGCGCCGTTCTCGAAAAGCAAAGTGTAAATGATGATTTGTCCAATCATCTCATGAATGTCACATTCGGGACGCGGCGTAAAAAAACAAAAACGTAAATAACTCAAACGCATTGTGCAGCGGAGACCAGATGTCATTCCGACTCCCGCCCCGCCCACCCACGGGACCCCTGTACTCGCAGGGAGGGGCCGCCATCTTGGATTTCCTTGGCTGGCTCCAGCGCATTCCTTCACATAGTAAATAACAGTTTAATAAAAGGTCACGGATTATAAATATTTGCACAGGCATTAACTCCTTCACTGCTGCACTCACCCAAAGCCGGTGGAGGGGCCTGATGTTGACCCATGAATGATGACTGTTTGGGGCCCCGCTGTTATAGGGCCAATGACTATGAACGGGCTACAGCCTCAGACCTGTTCTGCGTCCTCTCGTCTGGGCCGCCCAGAAAGCAAACGGTTAAAGTTCGATAGAAAAAGAAGATCAGCCCAGGACGGAGCAACAGAAATGTCCATAGAAAGATCAATTAAAGGGGAACCCCACCCATGGATCCAACTGAGACTCCCTGTGGAAAATAAGATCTCTGCTTGCTTCAAATAAAGGGGACGGACTTGTGATATAGAAGATCCTAACTAATGGTAGTGAATGTGGTCGCTGTCAGCGGCAAACAGCCCAGTAATAAGGATGGCGGAGCCGATGAGATCACATCACGTGTCACCATAATAATGTAATCAAGTCTAAAACTTCTCACTGCTGAGGATTTGTTACAATTGTGTCCAGTAAAGACGATCTGTGATCTATGCACCTGGAACTATGTCTCTTCTATCCTCATAGTTTGTTACAATGTATCAGTGCAGGGAAAGTGTATCATGTCACAGTCCAGACTGTCATAGGGGATGGAGGCTAAACTGCATGCAATTGTAACAAATCCTCAGCTTTAAGAAATGCATAAATTACTTTCACACTTGCATTAGAGGAATCCGGAAAAACGTGTGCAAACGGAAACCATTTGTTTCCAGATCCGATACGTTTGACAAATGCATTGAAATACCGGATCCAGTATATTATTATTTTCACATTTTTAACGGTCTGCGCATGCGCAGACCGGAAGACCGGATCCGTCAATGCGGAGATTTTAATACATTTCAACTGGAATTAATGCCAGTGTCCTGGAATCTTGGATGGAGAAAATACCGCAGCATGCTGCGGTATTTTCTCCAGCCAAATACTGTAAAAAAGTGACTGAACTGAAGAAATCCTGATGCATACTGATCGGAATGCTCTCCATTCAGAATGCATTGGGATAAAACTAGGACAGAACTCAATACCGAAAAACTTTAACGCTAGTGTGAAAGTACCCTAATATCACAGTACACACATTAAAATGACCAATTGTGTCCAGATCCTGATTTATATACTGTATTATACTCCAGAGCTGCACTCACTATTCTGCTGGTGCAGTCACTGTGTACATACATTACTTATCCTGTACTGATCCTGAGTTACATCCTGTATTATACTCCAGAGCTGCGCTCACTATTCTGCTGGTGCAGTCACTGTGTACATACATTACTTATCCTGTACTGATCCTGAGTTACATCCTGTATTATACTCCAGAGCTGCACTCACTATTCTGCTGGTGCAGTCACTGTGTACATACATTACTTATCCTGTACTGATCCTGAGTTACATCCTGTATTATACTCCAGAGCTGCACTCACAATTCTGCTGGTGCAGTCACTGTGTACATACATTACTTATCCTGTACTGATCCTGAGTTACATCCTGTATTATACTCCAGAGCTGCACTCACTATTCTGCTGGTGCAGTCACTGTGTACATACATTACTTATCCTGTACTGATCCTGAGTTACATCCTGTATTATACTCCAGAGCTGCACTCACTATTCTGCTGGTGGAGTCACTGTGTACATACATTACTTATCCTGTACTGATCCTGAGTAACATCCTGTATTATACTCCAGAGCTGCACTCACTATTCTGCTAGTGCAGTCACTGAGTACATACATTACTTATCCGGTACTGATCCTGAGTTACATTCTGTATTATACTCCAGACCTGCACTCACTATTCTGCTGGTGCAGTCACTGTGTACATACATTACTGATCCTGTACTGATCCTGAGTTACATCCTGTATTATACTCCAGAGCTGCACTCACTATTCTGCTGGTGCAGTCACTGTGTACATACATTACTTATCCTGTACTGATCCTGAGTTACATCCTGTATTATACTCCAGAGCTGCACTCACTATTCTGCTGGTGGAGTCACTGTGTACATACATTACTTATCCTGTACTGATCCTGAGTAACATCCTGTATTATACTCCAGAGCTGCACTCACTATTCTGCTAGTGCAGTCACTGAGTACATACATTACTTATCCGGTACTGATCCTGAGTAACATCCTGTATTATACTCCAGAGCTGCACTCACTATTCTGCTGGTGCAGTCACTGTGTACATACATTACTTATCCTGTACTGATCCTGAGTTACATCTTGTATTATACTTCAGAGCTGCACTCACTATTCTGCTGGTATTAGTACCAGCAGATACCTTTTCATCTTAGGCTACTTTCACACTCGCGTTTGGTGCGGATCCGTCATGAACTCTAATGAAAGTAAATGGAGGACGGATATGTTTGGCTCAGTTTCGTCAGACGGACAGCAAAGCGCTGCAGGCGGCCTCCAGAGCGGAATGGAGGCTGATCGGAGCCAAACTGATGCATTCTGAGCCGATCCTTTTCCATTCAGAATGCATTAGGGGCAAAACTGATCCGTTTTGGACCGCTGAGCCCTGAACAGATCTCAGAAACGGGAAGCCAAAACGCCAGTGTGAAGCCGCCTCAGCGGTGCTCCTCGTGCAGTTATACAGTTCCAGGTGTAAATATTAGGCTGAGTTCACACGGGCGAGTATTCCGCGCGGGTGCAATGCGGGAGTTGAACGCATTGCACCCGCACTGAATCCGGACCCATTCATTTCTATGGGGCTGTTCACATGAGCGGTGATTTTCACGCATCACTTGTGCGTTGCGTGAAAATCGCAGCATGCTCTATATTCTGCGTTTTTCACGCAACGCAGGCCCCATAAAAGTGAATGGGGCCGCGTGAAAATCGCAAGCAAGTGCGGATGCGGTGCGATTTTCACGCACGGTTGCTAGGGTGACGATCGGGCTGGGGACCCGATCATTATTATTTCCCCTTATAACATGGTTATAAGGGAAAATAATAGCATTCTGAATACAGAACGCATAGTAAAATAGTGATGGAGGGGTTAAAAATATAAAAAAATTAACTCACCGAGTCCACTTGATCGCGTAGTTGCGGATCTCTGTCTTCTTCTGTAATGTTGTGCTGCCGGCTAAGGACCTGTGGTGACGTCACATCACATGATCCAATCACATGGTCCCTCACCATGGTGATGAACCATGTGATTGGACCATGTGATGAGCACAGTGACGTCATCAAAGGTCCTATTCCTGTGCACAGCAAAGAAGAAGACAGAAGGAGATGCCGGCTGCGCGATCAAGTGGATTAAGGTGAGTTACATTTTTTTATTTTTTTTTTAACCCCTCCAGCGCTATTGTACTATGCATTCTGTATTCAGAATGCTATTATTTTCCCTTATAACCATGTTATAAGGGAAAATAATACAATCTACAGAACACCGATCCCAAACCCGAACTTCTGTGAAATAGTTCGGGTTTGGGTACCAAACGTGCCGATTTTTCTCACCCGCGTGCAAAACGCATTACAATGTTTTGCACTCGCGCGGAAAAATCGCGCATTTTCCCGCAATGCACCCGCATCTTATCCGGGCAAAAAACATGACGCCCGTGTGAAAGAGGCCTTACTCTTCCAGAACAGCCTCGTGAGACATTTTTTGGCAGACACTGAGCATACAAGGAAGGTTGACAGATTTCAGCTCTGAAGCCAGCAGAATAGTGATGGTGATGTCACCTGCAGGGTCCATCATGCCGCCTGATCTCCTCCTCCGTGTCTTGTAAATGACTTATATTTGGATCAAGAAGCATCTCCTCAAATCTCAGCGTCGGGGGTGTCTGGGGTAACAGCGGGGGCAGGGCTGCAGGGTAGACCCCGAATGTTTACATAATCCCCCTCCGATTACACGATGTGACATTGTATCCATGAGAACAGCAGAGAACGCTCTGGACTGCTACAATGTAACGACCCCTCCCCCATAACAGATTACATAACAGCGTCGCCCACCCTCATGTGGACCCCGCGCCAGCGCTCACAGTCCCTGCAACATAAGATATCGCAAGCAGCGGGGGAGAAGCGTCACATGACCCTGCGCCCCCCCCCCAGCACCGCATCGGAGACACCGTTAGTTTTTAATACAGACCCCGAAAGGCCTGGGATTAACCCATCGAGAACTGACGGTCAGGTAACATGCACACGAGCATTGTTTGTTTCCGTGTCCGTTCCGTTTTTTTTGCCGGTATGAATGTGGACCCATTCATTTCAATGAACCCTGTGCTATCCGCAGCCGTATGTCCGTTCCGTAGCCCCGCAAAAAAATTAGAACATGTCCTATTCTTGTCCGTTTTAGGCATTGTTACAATGGATCCGCAAAAAAAAACAGATGGCATCCGTTTTTGTTTTTTTTGCAGATCCGCAATTTTCGGACCGTAAAACACATACGGTCTTGTTCATTAGTGACTGTGTGCGGAGGCCTCAGTATATTCATCTAGCTCGGCGCCGCCCTGCTGGACATTCCCCGTAGTGACCCCATAATGTCTGACACCTGTTCTATCAGCCGCCTACCTAGCAATTCCCTAATATCATACCCGTCTCGCCCCTTCTACGCCCCTGGCATCATATAAGGCGATCACTATTCCGGACCCAATTCGGATTGGGAAGCGACCGGCGGGACGGCAGACGGTTTGCAGCGGTTTGGGTTTCTCGCACGCGTTATTTTCCTGATCTACGCGCAGGGGCCATTCATATAGACAGGAGGTCAATCGATAAACCACCCCCATCATTTCCTCAAGGGAAGCGGACGATGGCATTAACCTAAGTGGTGGCGCTGTGTAACCGGAGCGGGCGCAGCGCCAGGCCACGGGGGAAGCTCCGGAACTTCCTGAAAATTCTCCCAACGTCAACGTAAAGCCCAGAATCCGAGCCCCTTTCTCCCGGGATGGGGGTCCCCCGAGTGCTCTGGGGTCCCAGCAGAGGAGGAAGGGGGGGTTAACCCTTGACAGTCCAGTCTCCTCAATATATGATTTATGTTCGCAGTGGCGAAAGGGGAACAAAGTCTTTTAACCCTTTCACTTCCACTGCCTCAGACACGGGGGGGGGGGGGGGGGGAGTCATTAAAGGGGCGCTGCAGCCGGACGCGGATTAACCCTTCAGTCACGAAAACTTGTTCCTTAACATGGACTTAACCCCTTCGGTACCAGGTGAGGATTCCTCATAACTCACCTGCTGGAATGGAAAGCCCATTAACCCCTTCCTCTCCACATCCTCCTCGGGTCATGGCTTTGCATCCCTCCTCACCCTCTAGCCGGAGTCGCCCCCTTTGTTATTGACCCGTCCGAATGGTCGAGACCTAGTAACCCTTTCCTCCCCGTGCCCCGATTACATCCAGCGCTCTGTGTGGTGGTGGTATGTCGTGGGAACCGTAGTAGCGGACACTGGGGACGCCCCCCCCCCCCACCCCCTCCCTCATTCCCTACGAATCTTTCCATTGGGTTGTAAAGCTCATTAACCCCTTCACGTCTAGACCCTATTTACAGGAGGGCTGGATGTGCTCGTGCGTCCTGACCCTCTGGCTACGGACTTGACCCTTTAAATGTCAGCCTAGGTCAGGTGCTCTCTTGCTCCTCAGTCTTTTCCCTTAAAATTTCCTAAATCCACCAAGAAATTCACAGCCCCCTAACCCTTTCATGTTCGCACCATCATAATAAGATGAATGATCCTGAGAGGTAAGTAGGGGGGCACGGTGGTCGTGCAGTCTGAAGCTCTAAGGGTCCAGCTACGGATTTAACCCCATAAATGCCTTAACGTAGAGAGCAGGGGATCCCTCATGGCTCAGTAGCTGGAGCCCTTCTAAGACAGCACTGAGCAGCGAAGTCCATTAACCCCTTCATGTCACGCCGACGGATGAGATTGAAGTGTTAGGACGGACCTACCTGGTTCCTTTGTCGCCCATGGCCAGGCTCTTGTCAGGATGGACGGTCCGATGAGGGTCAGATGCCAGTATCCGATGATGTGGAGCCCAGGCTGGTATAGCAGGCAGGAGGGCTTTGTTTTGCAAGCAGAGCAGCTGCAAATAAAGAGATCTGTCCCCTCTGCCTGCAAGACTGGATGTAAATCCTGATGGGATTAGAGGGAGGGCGAACACGAAATGTGAGAGGGAGAGCAGGAATTAGGATTATTATTCTGATGGTGCCATCAAACAGCTTGTCCTCTGGCCCCTCAGCCCTGCTGTTCTGTGGGCTGTACAAGCTGACAGCCTCGAGATCCACCCTCACTGCAGCTCCACTGCTTCCTGCTATGTGCACTGCATGGACTGGGCTTCCCCTGCTGCAACTCCAGCCTGTAACAGAGCGAGCGCCCACGATAAAGGGCAGATCTCAGGATGGTGACAGGGACAAGAGGTTCCCATCTGTGCACCTTCTAAAAGGAATCCGGGGGGAATCCCAGTCTAATCATCTGATTGAAAACCGCTTATTGGTGAAAAGATGAAATTGATTAACAGAAAAACAAGAGAGTCCCAAATAATCATAAAAACATTAAACTGGTTACTGATCACGTCCACTGATGAACAACAATATAACTACTATAATACTGCTCCTATGTACAAGAATATAACTACAATAATACTGCTCCTATGTACAAGAATATAACTACTATAATACTGCTCCTATGTACAAGACTATAACTACTATAATACTGCTCCTATATACAAGAATATAACTACTATAATACTGCTCCTATGTACAAGAATATAACTACTATAATACTGCCTCCTATGTACAAGAATATAACTACTATAATACTGCTCCTATGTACAAGAATATAACTACTATAATACTGCTCCTATGTACAAGAATATAACTACTATAATACTGCTCCTATGAACAAGAATATAACTACTATAATACTGCTCCTATGTACAAGAATATAACTACTATAATACTGCCTCCTATGTACCAGAATATAACTACTATAATACTGCCTCCTATGTACAAGAATATAACTACTATAATACTGCTCCTATGTACAAGAATATAACTACAATAATACTGCTCCTATGTACAAGAATATAACTACTATAATACTGCTCCTATGTACAAGAATATAACTACTATAATACTGCTCCTATGTACAAGACTATAACTACTATAATACTGCTCCTATGTACAAGAATATAACTACTATAATACTGCTCTTATGTACAAGAATATAAATACTATAATACTGCCTCCTATGTACAAGAATATAACTACTATAATACTGCCTCCTATGTACAAGAATATAACTACTATAATACTGCTCCTATGTACAAGAATATAACTACTATAATACTGCTCCTATGTACAAGAATATAACTACTATAATACTGCTCCTATGAACAAGAATATAACTACTATAATACTGCTCCTATGTACAAGAATATAACTACTATAATACTGCCTCCTATGTACCAGAATATAACTACCATAATACTGCCTCCTATGTACAAGAATATAACTACTATAATACTGCCTCCTATGCACAAGAATATAACTACTATAATACTGCCTCCTATGTACAAGAATATAACTACTATAATACTGCCTCCTATGTACAAGAATATAACTACCATAATACTGCTCCTATGTACAAGAATATAACTACTATAATACTGCTCCTATGTACAGGAATATAACTAATATAATACTGCCTCCTATGTACAAGTATATAATTACTATAATACTGCTCCTATGTACAAGAATATAACTACTATAATACAGCTCCTATGTACAAGAATATAACTACTATAATACTGCCTCCTATGTACAAGAATATAACTACTATAATACTGCTCCTATGTACAAGAATATAACTACTATAATACTGCTCCTATGTACAAGAATATAACTACTATAATACTGCTCCTATGTACAAGAATATAACTACTATAATACTGCTCCTATGTACAAGAATATAACTACTATAATACTGCTCCTATGTACAAGTATATAACTACTATAATACTGCTCCTATGTACAAGAATATAACTACTATAATACTGCCTCCTATGTACAAGAATATAACTACTATAATACTGCTCCTATGTACAAGAATATAACTACTATAATACTGCCTCCTATGTACAAGAATATAACTACTATAATACTGCTCCTATGTACAAGAATATAACTACTATAATACTACCTCCTATGTACAAGAATATAACTACTATAATACTGCCTCCTATGTACCAGAATATAACTACTATAATACTGCCTCCTATGTACAAGAATATAACTACCATAATACTGCTCCTATGTACAAGAATATAACTACTATAATACTGCTCCTATGTACAGGAATATAACTACTATAATACTGCTCCTATGTACAAGAATATATCTACTATAATACTGCTCCTATGTACAGGAATATAACTACTATAATATTGCTCCTATGTACAAGCATATAACTACTATAATACTGCCTCCTATGTACAAGAATATAACTACTATAATACTGCTCCTATGTACAAGGATATAACTACTATAATACTGCCTACTATGTACAAGAATATAACTACTATAATATTGCTCCTATGTACAAGCATATAACTACTATAATACTGCCTCCTATGTATAAGAATATAACTACTATAATACTGCTCCTATGTACAAGAATATAACTACTATAATACTGCTCCTATGTACAAGAATATAACTACTATAATACTGCTCCTATGTACAGGAATATAACTACTATAATACTGCTCCTGTGTACAAGAATATAACTACTATAATACTGCTCCTATGTACAAGAATATAACTACTATAATACTGCTCCTATGTACTAGAATATAACTACTATAATACTGCTCCTATATACAACAATATAACTACAATAATACTGCTCCTATGTACAAGAATATTACTACTATAATACTGCCTACTATGTACAAGAATATAACTACTATAATACTGCTCCTATGTACAAGGATATAACTACTATAATACTGCCTACTATGTACAAGAATATAACTACTATAATACTGCTCCTAAGTACAAGAATATAACTACTATAATACTGCCTCCTATGTACAAGAATATAACTACTATAATACTGCTCCTATGTGCAAGAATATAATTACTATAATACTGCTCCTGTGTACAAGAATATAACTACTATAATACTGCTCCTATGTACAACAATATAACAACAATAATACTGCTCCTATGTACAAGAATATTACTACTATAATACTGCCTACTATGTACAAGAATATAACTACTATAATACTGCTCCTATGTACAAGGATATAACTACTATAATACTGCCTACTATGTACAAGAATATAACTACTATAATACTGCTCCTAAGTACAAGAATATAACTACTATAATACTGCCTCCTATGTACAAGAATATAACTACTATAATACTGCTCCTATGTGCAAGAATATAACTACTATAATACTGCCTCCTATGTACAAGAATATAACTACTATAATACTGCCTCCTATGTACAAGAATATAACTACTATAATACTGCTCCTATGTACAAGGATATAACTACTATAATACTGCCTACTATGTACAAGAATATAACTACTATAATACTGCTCCTAAGTACAAGAATATAACTACTATAATACTGCCTCCTATGTACAAGAATATAACTACTATAATACTGCTCCTATGTGCAAGAATATAACTACTATAATACTGCCTCCTATGTACAAGAATATAACTACTATAATACTGCCTCCTATGTACAAGGATATAACTACTATAATACTGCTCCTATGTACAAGGATATAACTACTATAATACTGCTCCTATGTACAAGGATATAACTACTATAATACTGCTCCTATGTACAAGGATATAACTACTATAATACTGCTCCTATGTACAAGGATATAACTACTATAATACTGCTCCTATGTACAAGAATATAACTACTATAATACTGCCTCCTATGTACAAGAATATAACTACAATAATACTGCTCCTATGTACAAGAATATAACTACTATAATACTGCCTCCTATGTACAAGAATATAACTACTATAATACTGCTCCTATGTACAAGGATATAACTACTATAATACTGCCTACTATGTACAAGAATATAACTACTATAATACTGCTCCTATGTACAAGAATATAACTACTATAATACTGCCTCCTATGTACAAGAATATAACTACTATTATACTGCCTCCTATGTACAAGGATATAAGTACTATAATACTGCTCCTATGTACAAGGATATAACTACTATAATACTGCCTACTATGTACAAGGATATAACTACTATAATACTGCTCCTATGTACAAGAATATAACTACTATAATACTGCTCCTATGTACAAGGATATAACTACTATAATACTGCTCCTATGTACAAGGATATAACTACTATAATACTGCTCCTATGTACAAGGATATAACTACTATAATACTGCTCCTATGTACAAGGATATAACTACTATAATACTGCTCCTATGTACAAGAATATAACTACTATAATACTGCCTCCTATGTACAAGAATATAACTACTATAATACTGCTCCTATGTACAAGAATATAACTACTATAATACTGCTCCTATGTACAAGAATATAACTACTATAATACTGCTCCTATGTACAAGAATATAACTACTATAATACTGCCTCCTATGTACAAGAATATAACTACTATAATACTGCTCCTATGTACAAGAATATAACTACTATAATACTGCCCCCTATGTACAAGACTATAACTACTATAATACTGCCTCCTATGTACAAGAATATAACTACTATAATACTGCCTCCTATGTACAAGAATATAACTACTATAATACTGCCTCCTATGTACAAGAATATAACTACTATAATACTGCCTCCTATGTACAAGACTATAACTACTATAATACTGCCTCCTATGTACATGAATATATATTTCCTGACATTAGTAATCAGAGGAGTTGCCATTCTCCTCTCCCTCACAACATGCAGTATGATATATATATTGTAAGGGATCGCCTCTTATTTGGGGGTCATTCTCACAGATACGACTTTAGGACACCAGGTTTCAGGTCCAAACAGTGTATTTATTGTGCAAACTCCAACCAATACAGGTCATCATGAAGTCGCAGCTTCACCTAACACATGTGACATCCACATAAAATAATAAACACTCGCCCGTCCAGGCTCTAACTAACACCGAGTTTCCTGACTCACCTAAGTCCTTGTTCACACCCTGTGAACACAAGCGGCTTTCTCAGCCAATGTCCCAAAGCCTCCTGGCTGTACAGAGCACAGTACGCCCACTGCCTCCAGTCCAGTTTCTCAGCACACATGGGGAATAGTGGTCTCTCAGCCCTCCTGGCTTGGACCACACAGAGCCTCCAGGTAGGGTGGCCACTGGCTTCACCCTAGAAAGCCGGACCTCAACGACCATGCCCAAAACCACGCCCACAATGCCCCAAACCACGCCTTTAAGCCACATGAAGCCACGTGTATCCGTGAAGCCACGCCCCCACCACTAGCCATAAAACACGGGGGAGGAGAGGGAAGAACTTTGTGAATTGAAGGTGAGCTGGGGCAGCCCGGGGCGCTTCTCCGCCCCTTAGTCAGCCACAGGGAGCCATGTCTGTGGCTCTAGTGACTGACTAGGGGTAAGAGAAGCCTCAGTCCGTTGCTGCAGCTCACGCTCAGACAGTGCAATGCTGTTGTCTGAGCGTGAGCTACTTAAAAGGAGGACATCCCTGTGTCCGTCCAGGCACTTCGCCGGACGGAGGACAGGGAGCCTGAAAACCGGACTGTCCGGCCTAAAACCGGACGTCTGGCCACCCTACCTCCAGGCCTCTGTCCACAGGCAACACACTCCCCCCTTGCTGACACCCTGGTAGGTGCTTTGTGCCAGCCGGATTACCTCCAGCTGGTCTCGCCTGTGGTGGAACAGGGGTGTGGACCGCACTATCCACCCCTTCCTTGCCTCTAACCTGCGTGAGACCTGTCACTGTCTCACATATCCCCCCCCCTTTGTTCAAGCCCGTGAGGGTGAACACCTGCATAACCACTGGTTAGAGGGCCTCCACCTGGCCTGGACGTGGGGAACAGCCACCCACCCTGCTCTTTGGCTGCTCCCAATAAGAACCGGCCCAGATTGGCTTTACAGCCACACTAAGTAACCCAGTGTCAGCGAGCACTAGCTGCCGCTGACACAGAAAATGACCGGTTCTTATTTCACCGAGGCCAGGAACCTCGGTGACACGTACCTTCCCTTTGTTCTGCCAGACCCATGCCAGCAGAGCTTGGTTTATCACCAAAACCAACATCTTGCCTAACCGAAACTGCCTAAAGGCCTCATGTGCCCATCTCATGGCCAGATACTCTTTTCCTACTCTTTCCCGAGTGATAATGATGCGCTGTCGTATATTTTGATCTCTCTCTCTTTTTAGATCCTCTGGCTCCTGTACATGCGCCTCACGTCCTTTCTTGGACTGCTGCACCTCTTGCCTGAACTGTTCCGAGTCATGGTCATATCCCGACACTTTCTCCTTTGCTTTGCAGGGCTCCTTCAGCAGAGCATGCTTGCCCCTACTCGCTTCTTTTACGTGCATCTGGGTCACTTCTTCCTTCTTTCCAACAGTAGTTACCCCAGCTACTATGGCAGTTTTAGAGACCTCTGCTTCTTTAGCGGCTTTTTCCACTTTGACCGCGGCTCCCTTTGGCTTAACTTTGGTCTCTGTAGCACCTGGGGACTTCAAGTCAACCAACACATCGGCCTTAACTTTTTCAGTCTTTGTCTTCTTGAAGTCTCCAGTCTCTTTGACCTCCTTCTCATCCTTCTCGGACATGGCACCATACACTTGCCCTGTTAACCCCTCCCCCTCTTTCTCATCGAGGCAGGAGGCACCAGGGTCCTCAGCAGACTCCTCGTCTTCTGTCATTTTCTCCCGAGGCTCACCCAGGACACTGTTCTCCTTTTGTGGAGGAGTCAGGAGATACAGCCCATCGTAATAGCCCGGATCTGAAAACTGATCATTCACCTCCTCGTACTTCTTCCCCAGCAGCCTGCTGGCTATTTGGAAGGCCCTGTATGCAGAGGGGACGTCTTCCAGATCTAGGTTACACGCTACCACGGGTCTGTGGTCTTCGGCATCCACATCAGCCCCACCAACTGGTTTAGCAGAAGCATCTTCCATCTTCTCTGCCGCATCCTCCACCAATTGTAAGGGATCGCCTCTTATTTGGGGGTCATTCTCACAGATACGACTTTAGGACACCAGGTTTCAAGTCCAAACCGTGCATTTATTGTGCACACTCCAACCAATACAGGTTATCATGAAGTTGCAGCTTCACCTAACACATGTGACATCCACATAAAATAATAAACACTCGCCCGTCCAGGCTCTAACTAACACAGAGTTTCCTGACTCACCTAAGTCCTTGTTCACACCCTGTGAACACATGCGACTTTCTGAGCCAATGTCCCACAGCCTCCTGGCTGTACAGAGCACAGTACGCCCACTGCCTCCAGTCCAGTGTCTCAGCAGACATGGGGAATAGTGGTCTCTCAGCCCTCCTGGCTTGGACCACACAGAGCCTCCAGGCCTCTGTCCACAGGCAACACACTCCCCCTTGCTGACACCCTGGGAGGTGCTTTGTGCCAGACAGATTAGTTCCAGCTGGTCTCGCCTGTGGTGGAATAAGGGTGTGGACCGTACTATCCACCCCTTCCTTGCCTCTAACCTGCGTGAGACCTGTCACTGTCTCACAATATATATGTACACAGAGGAAGAGAGAAGCTGCAGCTGCATCCCCCTCCTGTCTGGTATTTTCTGGATTGGATGAATGTTTGGCTATTCTCTGACAACCTCCCAGTATGTTCTTCTGATAGAGCCTGGTGGTCGGCTCTGCAGTGAATACATAATATAGGTCACGGTGGAGATATGGAGATTCTGACAGAAGTCTGATAAAAACATGATACCGCCACACTGTGCATAAAGAATGGAAGTCTTTTTTTCTCGGAAACGCTATGCCGATTTTCACAAGACAGAAGTCATTTTAATTAGCAGGATCAACCCTACTCTGCAGTATTTCTTGTTTAATAAGCTTCATCCTGCAGACAGGTGCTCTGTAATGTCACCAGCCCGGTTGCATATGTATTGGCGCCTGCATTGCTCTGTCTTTGAATGGTGTGCAGACCCGGAGATGGTGACACGTTACACTCTGGACCATTGCCTCCATTTCCTCCGCTCCAGGATGTTGATGTCGCTTTCATGATAAGACCTGAAATGTTATTTTTAGGAAGCACATTTTGCAAATTCATCAGAAAGTGGCTGAGTGCACTGAGAAAGCGGAGCACTGAGCAAGCGGAGCACTGAGTGAACGGGCATAGCCAGGGATTGAATGAATGGTGGACTGGAGTATATGTCAGCGTATCCATAGCCTCCCATTCATCAGGCGGAGGCCAGACTGACCTTTTGGCCTCCATCTGGCCGCTATGTGACGGCATACTGTATGTGTCAGCCGTATTGGACTGTCTATCCATTACTACTGACTGGGCATGTCTCCTGGGGCGAGAATGTCTGCTCCGAAGCTTTGTAATGCAGCTTCCTTAAAAGCCACTGCCACAGTGTATCGGACAGCCTGGCACTTTTATAGATGTTATATTGGCACTGATACACTTGGTACTTTTGTGCTGGCGCTGATATTGTCAGTTTATTTTATTTTAGGTACTACAGTTGCAAGAAAAAGTATGTGAACCCCTTGGAATGATATGGATTTCTGCACAAATTGGTCATAAAATGTGATCTGATCTTCATCTAAGTCACAACAATAGACAATCCCAGTCTGCTTAAACTAACAACACACAAATTATTAAATGTTACCATGTTTTTATTGAACACACCATGTAAACATTCACAGTGCAGGTGGAAAAAGTATGTGAACCCTTGGATTTAATAACTGGTTGAACCTCCTTTGGCAGCAATAACTTCCACCAAACGTTTCCTGTAGTTGCAGATCAGACGGGCACAACGGTCAGCAGTAATGCTTGACCATTCCTCTTTACAGAACTGTTTCAGCAATATTCTTGGGATGTCTGGTGTGAATCGCTTTCTTGAGGTCATGCCACAGCATCTCCATCGGGTTGAGGTCAGGACTCTGACTGGGCCACTCCAGAAGGCGTATGTTCTTCTGTTTAAGCCATTCTGTTGTTGATTTACTTCTATGCTTTGGGTCGCTGTCCTGTCGCAACACCCGTCTTCTGTTGAGCTTCAGCTGGTGGACAGATGTCCTTAAGTTCTCCTGCAAAATGTCTTGATAAACTTGGGAATTCATTTTTCCTTCGATGATAGCAATCCGTCCAGGCCCTGACGCAGCAAAGCAGCCCCAAACCATGATGCCCCCACCACCATACTTCACAGTTGGGATGAGGTTTTGATGTTGGTGTGCTGTGCCTCTTTTTCTCCACACCTAGTGTTGTGTGTTTCTTCCAAACAACTCAACTTTGGTTTCATCTGTCCACAGAATATTTTGCCAGGACTGCTGTGGAACATCCAGGTGCTCTTGTGCAAACTGTAAACGTGCAGCAATGTTTTTTTTGGACAGCAGTGGCTTCCTCTGTGGTATCCTCCCATGAAATCTATTCTTGTTTAGTGTTTTACATATCGTAGATTCGCTAACAGGGATGTTAGCATATGCCAGAGACTTTTGTAAGTCTTTAGCTGACACTCTAGGATTCTTCTTCACCTCATTGAGCAGTCTGCGCTGTGCTCTTGCAGTCATCTTTACAGGACGGCCGCTCCTAGGGAGAGTAGCAGCAGTGCTGAACGTCCTCCATTTATAGACAATTTGTCTTACCGTGGACTGATGAACAGCAAGGCTTTTGGAGATACTTTTATAACCCTTTCCAGCTTTATGCAAGTCAACAATTCTTAATCGTAGGTCTTCTGAGAGCTCTTTTGTGCGAGGCATCATTCACATCAGGCAATGCTTCTTGTGAAAAGCAAACCCAGAACTGGTGTGTGTTTTTTTATAGGGCAGCTGCAACCAACACCTCCAATCTCATCTCCTTGATTGGACTCCAGTTGGCACCTCACTCCAATTTTATTACATGACACGGAGGCTCCTATTGCTTTCTCTTTCTTTTACTGACCACCAATAGCAGCAAAAAAAAAGAAAAAAAAAAGTAACCATGGTAACAAGGCCCTCCCACATATGACCCCTATAATAGTCCTGCTTTGCATAGATTCCTCCTCTTTCTTTGCTGCTGACCACTCAGATAAGTAGTCATTGTGGTCTTTGCCCTGGTATATATATGTATTGAGGTCATATTCACTTTCCTTGGATTTGAATATATGTTACTGTTGCGGCATTAGTATATACACTCACCTAAAGAATTATTAGGAACACCATACTAATACGGTGTTGGACCCCCAAACCAATTTGAAATGATTCGAGCTTTGTGACATGGTGCATTATCCTGCTGGAAGTAGCCATCAGAGGATGGGTACATGTTCTCATTCTGTTTACGCTACAATTTGCATGAGCTCACCAAAATTGGACTGTTGAAGACTGGAAAAATGTTGCCTGGTCTGATGAGTCTCGATTTCTGTTGAGACATTCAAATGGTAGAGTCCGAATTTGGCGTAAACAGAATGAGAACATGTATCCATCCTCTGATGGCTACTTCCAGCAGGATAATGCACCATGTCACAAAGCTCCAATCATTTCACATTGGTTTCTTGAACATGACAATGAGTTCACTGTACTAAAATGGCCCCACAGTCACCAGATCTCAACCCAATAGAGCATCTTTGGGATGTGGTGGAACGGGAGCTTCGTGCCCTGGATGTGCATCCCTCAAATCTCCATCAACTGCAAGATGCTGTCCTATCAATATGGGCCAACAATTCTAAAGAATGCTATCAGCACCTTGTTGAATCAATGCCACGTAGAATTAAGGCAGTTCTGAAGGCAAAAGGGGGTCCAACACCGTATTAGTATGGTGTTCCTAATAATTCTTAGAAATTATGTATTTTGTACCTATTTTCCTTTTCAGGGTTATTTTTCCCCTCTTTTTTGTTTGGCCCTCTTTCTCCCCCTCTTTTCTTGAGGTCGCCCCTTTTGGCTATCGGTCTTATCTTATTCCACCTGCTTTTCCCCTCTCTCCGGTGTCCCACTAGGCCTCCGGTTTCTTCCGCCTTCCTCTCCTGCGTTTTCCTCAACCACCCATTATCGACGGATGATATCTCTCGTGATTTCGGCCGCCATCATCCATCTTCTGTATACCTAGTACGGGATCTTCTTCCCCTTCTCTGTCAGCTCCGCTTGTTCCCGCCCGAAGTCTCGCGCCACGCGAGACTTCGGGCGCGGTTATCACTGTATCCCTCTTCTTTATCCAGAGCGGCGCAAAGTCTCGCAGGATTTCATGCGCGCCCTCAGTGCAAGCGGACGCTCGGTCACATCGGCTGCTCTGCCTTCTTCTGGTGGTACCTTGCCCTTGTTTATTGTGCAGCCCCGTTTTTTCTCACATTCTGTGCCTCTTTATATTATTGCTAGTTTAGTCAGAGGTATATTTTATAGCGCCATTAGTTACAGGGATCATTTCAGAGGACGGCCGCCCCAATAACCGTGTTCCTGAGGACATGGAGGTCACCCCCAATACCCAGGCAGCAGGTTCCAATTCGGATCAGGCTATGGCAATCCAACGTTCTGTGGCTGTGGCTATCCAGGCCGCAATGGGTTCCATGTCCACTGCTATTTCGCTGTCTATTTCGGACGCCCTTATGGCACACTCATCTGTGTCCGGTCCCAGTAGCCGCCCTAAACCCTTGACCTCAGGGATAGCCAGTTCTGATCCTCCAGCCTCCAGAACCACTAAGACTGGTGTGATACTTGCCACCCAAGAGAGCGCGCTGAGTTTGCGCAAAAGAGCCTATGCCCGCCAGGCAGAAAAGGCGAGGCCATGGAAATGCGCCAGAGTGCAGTACGATACACAGTCCGAGTCTGAACTCGGATCGGAAGAGGAGGCGCAGTCAGAGCCTGACTTTGGTTCAGAGCAAGAGGACCCGGAACTGTTGGAGGTGGACCCTCCTGGGCCATCGTCAGTTCCTAATTTCCCCGTTTCCAACTCCCCCAAGGTCCCTTCTAATACTTTAGAGGTGAATATGGACCCTTCGGGAGAGCCGTTATTTGACCCAGATGCGCTCCATCACCCGAGGTCCGCCGAGTGGGTCCCTTCGGACCACATTGCTAAATATTTTGAGTCCCGTGTATGTCAGCCCCTTAGCAAGAAGGCTAGGAATAAGTTGAGGGCTGAGTGCCCTAGGCCCATTGTCCCTAACAAGGTGTGTGACACACCGGTGGTGGATCCTAAAATGATCCAGTTTCTGGCCAAATCTGGGTGGAACCCTCGTAAGGGTCTTGAGTCAGCCCTAAAGGCCTGCCAGGACAAATTACTGAATGTCCTAGGGCCCCTTACTAAGATCTTTGAGTTGGCGGAGGCCGCCAGAATCCAGAACACTCAGGTGGATCCGGGGGTGGACACAGCGCGCTCTGTGTCTCACTGGCAACGCTAATACCTCTCTCTCTATTGAGAGAAGGAAGGCCATTCTGTTCAAGATAGAACCTAAGCTCTCCAATTTGGCCTTGACTGAGACGGGCAAAGATGCCCAGGGTCTCCTTTTTGGAGACTCTTTTATTAAAGATTTTTCCCGTTTTGTTGGTGCCTTCACGGCGCTGGATAAAGCCCAATAGTCAATGAGACAGGTTTTTCAGGGACGGGTCTCCACCAGGGCCGGCAGTGCTAGGGGCCGTCTGTCCGGCCGGTCATCTTTCCAGACCCGCGGTTCGGGTCGAGGCTCTGTGTCCTTCAGATCATCCAGCCAGGAGTTCCGCCAGCCGTCCACCTTCTTCCCCACACGTGGTGCTTCTTGGCGATCCCGCGGGACCAGAGGATTCTCGGGGTTCAGACGCCCATTCGGTAAGTCTACCAATCCCTCTATCTTCTTCAACTGTTTGGATAGGGGGCAGACTCTGTTTCTTTTCCCACGCTTGGTCAGCCATCATGGCCGACCCATGGATCCTCACTACTGTTCGGGGTTTTTACATAGAGTTGGTGGTTCCTCCCAGCTTGATTGCACCCCCTCATCCCATTGTCCTCCCGGCCCAAAAGCAACTCCTGTTGCACAGGGAGTTGAAGCAACTTTTTCTGAAGGGTGCGATAGAGCCAGCTTCAGACCTCTCCAATTGCGTTATCAGCAACGTGTTTCTGGTGGCCAAAAAAGGAGGACAGATGCGTCCTTTGATCAACCTTTGGGCGTTGAACGCATTTGTCCATTATCGCCACTTCAGGATGGAGGGCATCCACCTCCTCAGAGACATGCTCCTCCATGGAGATTGGCTAGTCAAATTAGACCTGAAGGATGCCTATTTAACAGTACCTATTGCCGAGACTTCCAGGAACCTACTTTGTTTCCAATGGAACATGGAGATGTGGTGTTTCACTTGCCTCCCTTTCGGGCTGCCCTCAGCTCCTTGGTGCTTCACCAAGTTACTACAGCCTGTCGTGTCCTGCCTCCGCAGTCGCGGAGTTCGGCTAATTGTATACCTAGACGATATCCTCCTCTTGGCCCATGACCATCCGACCTTGCTCACGCACTTCTCCTAGACAATGGACTTGTTGTCTCACCTAGGGTTTCTCCTCAACATGGAGAAATCCTGCCTTACTCCTTCCCAGTCCATGGAGTTTTTAGGCTTCACAATCAATTCAACGACGGAGACCCTCAGTCTTCCGTCATCCAAGGTTCGGGCCATCCGCAAGGAAATACGCCAGATGTTGTCCCTTCCACAGGTATCTTTACGCCACCTGGCCCGCATCATAGGCCTCCTTTCGTCCTCTATCCAGGCAGTTTTTCCAGCGCCATTACATTATCGTGCCATGCAACTCCTCAAGATATCTCACCTTCGCGCAGGTGCATCATACGAAGACCTGATCACGTTAGACGAGGAATCCAGGGACGAACTGACATGGTGGATCCGGAACTTGGAAGTTTGGAATGGCAAGGCTATTTTCAGCCCGCGTCCGGACTTCACAGTGGAATCAGACGCCAGCCTGTTAGGATGGGGCGCCTATTGTGACGGAGTGCACACCGGGGGACGTTGGTCCGCAGAAGAGTCCAGACTCCATATCAACACCTTGGAGCTTCTCGCAGGATTCTTCGCCATTCGTAGTTTTACAGGAGGTCTGACCAGCACCTGCATCAAGTTGCGGATGGACAACATTTCGGCAGTGCGTTACGTCAATGCCAAGGGCGGCACACACTCGACTGCATTGTCCCATCTGGCTTGGGATTTTTGGACCTTTTGTCTGTCCAGGGAGATCTCCATTGTGGCGGAGTATCTCCCCGGCCTTCACAATACGCACGTGGACTGGAGCTCTCGTTTTCTCTCGGATTCCAACAATTGGCGATTGCACAGGACGGTCTTCTTATCCATATCCTCCCGATGGGGTCCCTGCTGTATAGATCTATTCGCATCCCGCTTGAACACCGATCTTCCCAGATTCTTCAGTTGGCGCCCGGATCCGGACGCGGAAGCCACCGCCGCCTTTCTGCAGGACTGGGCCGGCAACCTCATGTATGCCTTTCCCCCATTTGCTCTGATTCCCCGAGTGCTAGCCCTAGTCCGTCAACAGGAGGCCGAACTGGTCCTGATGGTTCCTTTTTGGGCCTCCCAATCTTGGTTTCCTCAGCTGATGGAATGCCTGATCCAGTGTCCTCTCTTTCTCCCGGTTTTTCCGGATCTCTTGTTAGACCCATCAGGTCTGCAACATCCTCTCGTCTTAGAAGAAACCCTCCAACTCCTAGCCTGCAGGATTTCCTCAGCTGATGGAATGCCTGATCCAGTGTCCTCTCTTTCTCCCGGTTTTTCCGGATCTCTTGTTAGACCCATCAGGTCTGCAACATCCTCTCGTCTTAGAAGAAACCCTCCAACTCCTAGCCTGCAGGATTTCAGGGAACCCTGGAGCGTCGCAGGAGTTTCGGAATCTACTAGACGCCTCTTGGAGGGCGCATGGGCCCCCGGTACTAGACGGGCTTATCGTACAGCCTGGAAGTCATGGGATGATTGGTGCTTGGCTAGGCACGTGAATCCCGTTTCAGCTCCTGTGACAGAGATCCTTCAATTCCTCACTTCACTTTTCGAGGATGGTAGGGCATATCGTACCATCAATGTTTTTCGCTCAGCCATTTCTTCCTCTCATCAGATTGTCGACGGTTGCCCAGCCGGTCAGCATCCCTTGTTGTGTCGCCTTCTTAAAGGGGCTCGTCTTTCCCATCCTCCTAGGCCCCGTTTCTCGACCACGTGGGATGTGGCCTCCGTGTTATCCTTGTTCTCTTCTTGGCCTCCAAACGCGGAACTTTCTTTGCGTCAGCTTTCGGGCAAGTTGATTTCCTTATTCTGTTTGATTTCTTGTAAAAGAGTCTCAGATGTCCGAGCTTTGGACCACGATGCTCGTTCATTCACTCCGATTGGGGTCGTGTTCAATATTACGCGTCGCACCAAGACCAACATTAAATCTGTGGCATATCCCAGCTTCCCGGATACTCCAGCTCTCTGCCCAGTCGCCTGTCTAAGGGAATATGAGTCGCGCACAGCCTCCCACCGCGAGACTTCACGCCCTCAACTTTTTCTGTCATACCGATGTCCTTTTCTTCCTGTTACTAGCATCACTCTAGCTCGATGGGTTAAGTGGATTATGTCCTTGGCAGGAGTGGACACTTCGATGTTTACTGCACATTCCACTAGAGGTGCTTCGTCGACATCCATGGCTGTTGCGGGGGCCAGATTGGAGGACATAATGAAGCTGGCTGACTGGTCTCGAGTGTCTACGTTTCGTGAGTTTTATTTTCGTCCTCCTGTTCATGTTTTTTCCTCGGTGGTAAGTCAGCTTTAAACTCGCAATAGGAGCCTCCGTGTCATGTAATAAATTGCATGATTTTCCTAACATATGACGTAAAGTCATGATTTTATTAAAGACACGGAGGCGAGTATTGCCCCTCCCCGTTTTTTCTTCCCACTCTTTGGTGTGGGGTCTATTGTTGCCTTCATTTGTGTATATTCAAATTACGGATGCCTTTGTATGCATTTTTCAGATTTGGTACTTGATCCATAGTTCTGAGCAGTTCCGATTACCATTTTTTTCTTCTTTCTTGTTTTCTTTAGGATGAATATTCCGGCAAGATACGTCTGACACCTACAGTCGTTTTTGGTTATTCCCCAGTTCCGTTCTTCAGTTGGAGAGTTCATGTGCCGTTCCAGTTCAGTTCTTCGTCGGAGTTTAGTGGATAGACCTTCATCGTCACCGCCAAAGAAAGAGGAGGAATCTATGCAAAGCAGGACTATTATAGGGGTCTTATGTGGGAGGGCCTTGTTACCATGGTTACTTGTTTTTTCTTTGCTGCTATTAGTGGTCAGTAAAAGGAAGAGAAAGCAATACTCGCCTCCGTGTCTTTAATAAAATCATGACTTTACGTCATATGTTAGGAAATTAATGCAATTAGCTCTTGGAGATGTCATTAGTCTAGGGGTTCACATACTTTTTCCACCTGCACTGTGAATGTTTACATGGTATGTTCAATAAAAAGATGGTAACATTTAACTCTTTGTGTGTTATTAGTTTAAGCAGACTGTGATTGTCTATTGTTGTGACTTAGATGAAGATCGGATCACATTTTATGACCAATTTGTGCAGAAATCCATGTCATTCCAAAGGGTTCACATACTTTTTCTTGCAACTGTATATTGCGCTATTATACAGGCACTGTATGGGGCTGCGGTTTGCATTAATGGGAAACACTTCATGCTGGTATCATGGTGTATCATGGGACTATTTGGACACAGCATAGCGCTGTAATGTGAGTAATGTATGAGACTATTATTTGTTCACTATATGGCAGTATATTACACTGCTGTGGTGTGAGTTCTGGTTCTAATATATTGTGTTTTGTTATATTAGCACTGACCTGCTTGGCTCTATTATTTAGAGGCGTGGCCTAGTATGAAAAAAACTGACGTGATTTGCGCCGCACATATTGTCCCTCCTTGTGATTTTCAAAAGTTGGGAGGTACGCCATCTGCTCCCTTAACTGTGACCTCCACACCACGGGGGCCTATTGAACTGCATATCCAATTACTGCCGCCCCCTACTGTTCATTAGATGCATCTACAGGTCAGGTGACTAATTGGGGGAGCGATTTCGGCAGTTATTAGCTGCACATCAGCCATATTGTACAGATTACTATTTCTTGCTACTATGTCCCCTGATGATCGATCGGCACCTTGAACGTTGCAGGGAAACGCTTCGGGACATTTGTCCTTAAAGCTGCTCTGTCAGCTGGATCAACCCTATGTGCCTGGTACGGTTGATAACGCTGATTAAGACGATACCCGTCTTATGTCTGTCGGTGGCATCATTGAAAATGAACGTTTACAATTATGCAAATTAAGTATTCGAGCACCAGGAGGCGGGTTTATATGGTTCCAGCACCACTACGGAGCTCCATAATGGCGCCCCCCTGCCTTTAGATTCACAGCGCTAGACCGCACTCGCGTCCAGAACATGAACACAACATCTTCGCTCATCAGGATGGAGCACATGTAGTAATTTTTGATGATTTTAAAGCAGACGGGGGCGGGGTTACAGTGATCATGTGACTTGCAGGTGGTTGTCAGAGATGCCTCTGACTATAGGCACGTTGATCACGACAGTTTAAGTAATGGGGTTTAGCCAGAGATAGTGATTTATGCAAATTTTATGGGCGGGGACTGACAGTAAAAACGGATGGAGGGCGAGGCAGTGACCATGGGGTGGACAATGACCGTGAGCTTAAAGACGACGAGGTCACTGACAACTGGGGGCCTCCATACTAGAATGGGCGGAGCAGACTCTTGTTACTTTTGATACAGCTGCAACAATGTTGCAATGAATGTCACATGTGAGAAGCCTCACACTGTCCCCCAGCTATCCACATGGTGCAGTGTCCAGGTCAGTTCATCTCCATGACTCTTCTGATCGTTGCACCCCAACACACACACCCACCCCGGGGGCTCTGTGTACCCCGGGGCACGGATAATGAAACGAAAAAACACAAATTCCTCAACATTTAAAACTGTGGTAAAGTGTACGGTAAAGTCCTGGAAGGGGTGTATATCCCAACAAGGTTCCTCAACTGGGTGAGGTAAGTAAAATCCAAGAAGATGGCGCTGGCTTCAGCAAACGTAGTTGCTGGAGCTATTTTTTGTTAAAGTTCAAGGGCTGGATTTTATTTGGACTGGGAAGGTAGGTTTGGTAGTGGGTCCTCCCCAGTCCACCCCCATTCCAGGGCATGTTTTCCCCTAGCCTGAGGGATCTTCAGGTGTAGTCCAGATGGGATTGTTAGGGGGAAATAAAAGCACATCCCAGGCTGTCAGTCTGGGAAGGAGTTATGCCTGGAAGAAGTCTGGGAAGCTGGCTGCCTTGCTGGCTAGAGATGCCTGATTCTCTGAGTGTGACCTGCGCTTAATAGGTGAGCTAGAAACAAATCTGTATTAGCTAGAGCCCAGACGGGCAAGAGTTTATTTTGTTTGGTTTATGTTTTGGTGATGCTGGAACCTCATCTTACCCAGTGAGTTATAACTGGGTTTACCTGTAATTGACAAAGTGCCATAAAATAAAGCATCGTTTGGTCTTTAATCCTGTTGTCTGCGAAGGAATCTGTCATCGCCGCCCTGCTTGAGAGAGCAACCCCTTACAATTGGTGGAGGATATGGGCAACAGCAAGTTGCTAAGGGCAACGGCGTGACAAGTTGGTGCTTTATGTCCTGGGTTAAAGCTGCAGGTACTATGCAAAGCTCATTAACCCCTTCACTACCAGCACCGTACATGTACGTGCAGCGGGTGCCATGGCCGGCAGATCTCTGCTGTTTCAAACAACAGAAACCTGCGGCTAATTACCGTGACCGGCAATAATGCTGATCGCGTTAATTAAATGCTTTAGATGCCGTGACCAAGTGAGATCATGGTATCTAAATGCGCAAAAAACAACGTGGCCAATTGGGGCAACGGTAGTTGCACTGAACACTTTCAGCCTCGCTGATAAGGCTGAAAGTGTTCATGCTGCAATTCTTATTTTGGCCACCCAATGGCAGGCCAGGATGAGAAATGAGCAATATTGAGTTTAAATAGCATTTAAAAAATTCCTGATAGAACAAAATGAAAAATAAAAAAACGTAATTTATAGGCTCATATATGGGCCACAAAATCATCACAAAAAATTCAAATATCTAAAAAAATAAAAGTTTAAATCACCCCCCTTTCCGTATAATTAAAAAATAAATACCTAAATAACAATAAATATAAACATCATGGGTATCACTGCGACCAAAAACGCCCATACTATTAAAATAGAAAAAAAATCCAATACGGCAAATTGAGTAACGGAAAAAAGGGTCAAAATGGCCGAAAAATATTACCCGGGAATTAGTTTACATGTTCTCCCGCGCAGGGATCCCTAAAGAAATTCTCACAGACCAGGGTACACCTTTTATGTCAAAAGGTCATGAAAGAATTATGCAAATTGTTTAAAATCACCCAAATACGTACATCTGTGTACCACCCCCAGACAGATGGGTTAATTGAGAGATTCAACAAAACCCTGAAGCAGATGTAGAAAAAGATGGCCGTGACTGGGATTTCCTGCTACCCTACCTTATGTTTTCCATCAGAGAGGTGCCCCAGGCTCCTACAGGGTTTTCACCGTTTAGTATATGGCCGTCACCCAAGGGGTTTACTAGATGTGGCCAAGGAGACCTGGGAGACCGAGGCTACTTCTTATAAAAGTGTCATCGAACATGTGGTTCAAATGAAAGACGGAATAGCGGCCATGATGCCCATTGTTAAAGAGCATCTGCAAAGAGCTCGGGAGGCTCAAAGCAGAGTCTATAACAGACCTGCCAGGGTAAGGGGCTTTAATTCCGGGGACAGGGTCCTGATTTTTAGGTCCCACCGTAGAAAGCAAATTTCTGGAAAAATGAGATTGTGGAAAAAGTGGGCGAGGTGAATTATAAGGTGCACCAACCAGGTAGAAGAAAACCCTTCCAGATTTACCACGTCAATCCGATCAAGCGTGGAAAGTTTGGGAATCCTTAACCACACAGACCATGACTAAGGAGGTGTCGCAACCAATCCCCCTGGTAAAAATCAGTGAGGCGCTGTCAGGGCACCAGAAACAAAAAAATAGAGGAAGGTTTTCTGCCCTACCAGGCCGTACCCACCTGATAAAACATTACGTGAGAACTGAGCCCCACAGTAAGGTGAATCTAAAACCCTACAGGATACCAGAAGCACGCAGAAAAGCAGTATCCTCTGAGGTCAGGCGCATGCTCGAATTAGGGGTCATTGAGGAATCCACCAGTGAGGGGTCGAGCCCTATTGTATTAATCCCGAAGCCCAATGGGACTTGGAGGTTCTGTAATGATTTTCGGAAGCTAAATGAGGTGTCAAAATTTGACGCGTACCCCATGCCCAGAGTAGAGGAACTGATTGAAAGTCTTGGGAAAGCGAGGTACATCACGACCCTTGACCTTACAAAGGGTTATTGGCAGATACCATTGTCAGAGGGGGCTAAAGGAAAGACGGCGTTCTCCACTCCAGAGGGGCTGGTCCAGGACACAGTGATGCCGTTCGGGTTACATGTTGCCCGTGCTACATTTCAGAGGATGATGGACCTAATCTTGAGACCACATCGTGACTACACTGCCGCTTACCTGGACGATGTGGTCATTTTTTTACCTGATTGGAAAAGTCACCTCTGGAAAGTGCAGGACGTTATAGGCTCCATTAGTGATGCTGGCCTGACCATAAACCCTGAGAAGTGTGCAGTAGGGCTAGAGGAAGTTAAATACCTGGGCTACATTATCGGTAAAGGTCAATAAAGTAGAGGCAATACAGAACTGGCCTAGGCCCGTAAAGAAAAAGCAAGTCAGGGTTTTCCTTGGCTGCATAACTGGGTACTACCGCCGGTTTGTAAGTCTAAGGGGCCCCTTGCTTCAGTGCTGCTATTTAGCTGAATGTCCGAGGAAGAAAACGGGCGGACGGCTGAACAGCTGCACTTTACATTGCAGTGTACGGCCTCCTCCCTGACATATAAGAGAAATCATTACCCAGTGCTGACAGGACCTGCCATAATGTCAGATGCAGGAGGCGGAGCTCAGCAGAGAAGAGGGGATGAAGGACCTGCGATGACCTCACCATCATGTGACCAGAACAGGAGGCGGAGCTCAGCAGTGCAGTAAAGTAATAAAGAAGACCTGTGATGCATGTGAAGAAGTGAAGGATTCAATGTAAGTGCCAGGGAAATGCTGGGAGTTGTAGTCTTCTCCTCTTATACCTCCTGTTATGTAATATCAGAGTACATTACAAGAGGAGGTATGAGGAGAGGACTACAACTCCCAGCATGTCCAGCTTGTTATGTAATATCATAGTACATTATAAGAGGAGAGGACTACCACTCTCAGCATGTCCAGGCCATTATATGATATATAATATCAGGGTACATTACAACACCCTGGATATGCTGGTAGTTGTATACCTCCTCTTATAATGTACTCTGATATTACATAATAACTGCTTGGACATGCTGGGAGTTATAGTCTTCTCTTATACCTCCTCTTGTAGTGTACTCTGATATTGCATAATAACGTCTTGGACATGATGGGAGTTATAGTCCGATCCTCTTATACTTCCCCCTGTAACAGTGGCGTAGGGTGGGGGGGGCCATTGCCCCGGGCGCAAAATTTAAGCAAAGTCGCCAATTTGGCAAAGTGAGGCGATCGTCCCAGGCGGCGCGGCCCTGCTCACAAGTGGGGGGCGGCGGCAAGTCACAGGGAGATGAGCGCTTCCATTGTGGAAGCGCTCATCCCCATAGTCATCTGTATCGCCGTCCTCAGGACAGCGATACAGATGAATGTGCTGCGGGGCAGGGGAGGGAGAGGCGTGTCCCTTCCCCGTTCCTCTGATAGGCTGCAGGGCTAGTGCTTGCAGCCTATCAGAGGCCGGTGCAGGAAGGGCGATGACGTCATTGCGCCGCCTGAGCCATACAGAGCAGTACACAGGCCGGAAGAGGCCTGCATTGTATCGCTGCCATGGAGGTAAGTATAAGTGTTTATTTTTTTAGATGGTACAATACTGGCTACTGGCACAGGATTGGGGGGCCATCAATGGGGGGGCACTTCTTACTGGCACAGGATTGGGGGGCCATCAATGGGGGGGCACTTCTTACTGGCACATGATTGGGGGGCCATCTATGGGAGGTACTTCTCACTGGCACATGATTGGGGGGCATCTATGGGGGCACATCGTACTGGCACATTATTGGGGGGCACTGTGGGGGCATCTGCAACACCCCAGAGTTGGGTTACTAAACTCCTTTACCCCACTACAATCTCCTAAGAGCATTAACTTTGTCATCTGATGTAATTTTACATTATATCCTCACAACTGTGCATTATAAACCATGTTAAGTGTATATTGCTGTAATTTCCATGTTCACCAGCAGGTGGCAGCAATGTGTTAGCAAGGACTTAGGTTCAGTTTAGTATATCTAAGCTGGAATAGTTCATTCCAGCTTAGCTTCACCCCCCCCCCCCCCCCCCTTCCCCCTCGTGAGCAGAGTGGGCCCACATTCTGCAGCATGGGGAGAGAAGGAAGTTAGAGTGAGTGTAGCCCACCCCCTGCTAGGGGTTGGGTGTGCATTTTAGGAGCTCCCAGATATAGGGAACCAAACCAGGATCTTGTCTCGGCTGAGACATTGATCACCATCCCCAGCCTGAACCCTGCAGCCTCGGTTGGATGAAGCAAGCAGGCAACTCCAGTTCCAGGAAGAAAGTATCTCTGAGAAGATAACAGTGAGTAAAGTCCAGAGACCCAGGAGAAGCCATATTCCTCCTCAGCTAGTCAGTCCCCAGACAGCAGAAGATAGAAAGTGCAGAAGCCAAATTCCTGCCACAGTATAGAGTTAACAAGCAGACGTACTTTCCTGCAAAGCTCCAGGTACATGAGAGAGCAAAAGATAAATCCCTGCCAACCATTGCCAATACCTGCTGGGACCTAAGACTAAAGCTGTACCTTGCTTGGATGAAAGGTCTGGATCTCAATTTCTGCTGCAAAATCCCTCTATTACTCCTACTAGCACTACACTCAATTTATTGCAAGTGAGCCAGGATCCAGGAGTCCAGCCATACCCAGGTAGGAGACACCGTTGACACTATTACCACTACCATACAGAGACATTACACCATTCTGCCATTCCTAACCTGGGGCATGAGTTATAACACCTTAGAGGGCCCTGCGACAGTACCTTGCGCACGCTGCAATTGGCGTCATGAACAAAACTACCACGGTCCTGTGCTCTTATTGCATTTTTGCCGTCACGACAGGATCGAGCTGTGTGCCAACAGGATCGGATCGAATTGTGTGCCAACAGGATCAAATTGCATGTTTAACACTGCTACAAGGCCTGAGGATTGTGCAAAACCCTAAAAATTGACTTTATTGACTTAATTGCTGTGCCAGAAAGTGCTACACAGTGCGCACCAGCACTCAAAGGGTTATTTCGCCATATTTGTGTAATGGAGCCGCTTCTTCATGCCTTTCAGAGCGGGAAAACTCAAGAACGCCCTCTCAAGAGCGCGAAAATGCTGAACACGCCCCCCCTAGAAGTGGGAAAACTCAAGCCTGCCCACCAAGAACTTTGCAATGTGAGCCAGGGGAGTGCAGACTCCTTCCTCTGGGCTCCGCCCTCACTTCCTGTCCCAAGTGAGAGAGGAGACGCAGGAAATATGGCGCTCCCATCACCTAAGTGAGACCAGATGGCGATACAAGGAGAGCTAGTCTACGAGGCTACCTTACCAGAGATCCGGGTCTCCCAGCTCATGAAGAGAGCTGGCCCCTGCACGCAACTGGTGGAGAGACAGCCGCCCCAGACCAAATCAAGATGGCCGCCGTTTCTGAACCTGCTCCCGCGGAAGACACCGCGGACCAAGTCTGCTGACAGCACCTGAAGCCCCAGATGACCACCAGGAGGCCCCCGGCCGCGACATCAGGTAGGAGCAATCGCGCTCTCTGAGGCCCAGGCTTGGTCCGAAGCTACCCCTGCATCAGGCCTAGTGGACTCTGATACCCCTGGTAGGCCCAAGCCAGCTCCGCCACGCACACATGCTGGTGCGGCGGAGGCAGACGGAGTTTCCACTCCGCCGCCCAGAACCAATACCTCCAGAGCGGGGTGCCTAAAACCTGAGGTCCCATTAGAGATCACCGCTCACGCCCAGGCGGCCTGGGAATACAAGTCCGCCATAGAGGAATGGGTCAAGAAGGTTCTAGATGACCCCCGGCCCGGTGACCCAAAGCTCATCAGGCGCACTGGGATCGTACTCTGGTTCGCAGTGGAGAGAGGAGTTGGATTCTTGCAAGACAGTTACAGTGGGGAAGAAATATTTGTGGGCCGCCGGTCTGTCAATCGCCACTACTTACCGGCCCGTCACAACCTGTACGCAGGGGATCAAATGGAGTATACCCCCATGTGCTCCATCCAAGGCCCATTTGCTGCTGGTGTAACCTTACTTGCCAAGCCATTATCCCCTGCAGTTACCCCAGAGACCTGGCATGAAGACCCAGGCTCTGCAGGGAGAATCCGCTGTTTACAAGAGACCCAAGACGGCAGGTTGCGGTTCAAAGAACAACTCCAGCCAGAACCTGAACCCCTCATCCCTGACCTGGCTGCACCACCAACCCTACGGGTGGGCCAGATTAATAGCTCTGTATTGACATTCAACCCCAGGGTACAGCCATACGTAATGCCCTGGAAGCAGCCCCAGGCACCCCCAGTTTGCCTGCCAGAGCCCTTTCAGCCGGAGGTATTAACCACCTCTGCATCGGCTAGGGATCCCGGTCTGCAGCATGTCACAGCTGCATTCACCAGGCTGACTGTACAGCCAATTCTAAAAGACACCACCAGAGGGCAGTGGCTCACCACTACAGCTGCAAAACTAAGTTACCAGAGGCAAGAGCGCCCTCTAATGAGCTTCAGTAGCTCTAGCAGCGAGGAGGACCTGGACGTCCTTCTCTAAATGCCTTCCTTTTCTAAAAATATAGGACTATTGGGAGCCACAACATGGACTACACTTGAAGGGTGAAGAACTGTTGGACACTTGTTCAGTGTGTGTTGCCCTTGTTTGTTCTTCACCAGGATGGACATGGCTTGTGAGGACTCCCCCCATCTTCAACTACATTTAACCCCATCTTTACCTTCAACAACCTTTCACACCCCAGGTTGTGCCAAAGTTTGCACATTGTTTTATCCCCTTTCTCAGGTTACTTGATAGCCTCATGGAACTGCGGTTCTCATTATGCTGCTTTTATGTGTTTTATATGACATTTTATACCGCCTAATGGATTCTAATTAACTTTATTATTCCTGTGGATTACAATTGACTTTTGCCTGTTTCCAGAGGATTCTACATCAAGTACTTCAAGTAAAAGGACTCAAGTCATTTTTGAGCATATTACTGCACTAATAAATGCATAACGTATTTGCATTGTTTTCCAAAATGTTTACTGCAACGTTACAAGCTTGCACCCAAAGAATAGACTCAAACGTATACCTGAGCTCTTTGTGATTTTCATTGTGATATAATTGCACTAATTTTACCAGTTTACAGGTTATGTAACGTTCAAGTATAATATGCCCATTGTGTGTATTCTCTTCTAGGTGCCACAATGTGACCTCATGCACTTATTGTGAAATTGCACTTAAAGGGATTCTGTCATCAGATTTAACCCCTCTAACCTAAACATATGCTCATGTCCAGACTAATAAGAAGAATCCTAAGCTGGCCTTATTAAACCTCACTGTGGCTCTATTTGCCCAAAAAACAGGTTTTTATAACCTGTCAATCACTTACTTAAGGTGCCCAAGGGGAGGTCTGTTAATACAGGGTGTCCGGCCACACCCCTCGCTGTCCGGTGCCCAGCGCCGCCTTCCCTGTCTTCAGTGCCGCCTTCTACAGCTCAGCGCCGCCTCCGCAATCCTCCCCGTCCCTCTGCCAGATCCCGCGCCTGCGCACTAGGCTCAGCTTTATGCGTCCGTGCGAACTCCTGGCAGCGGCTTCGTTGAGCGAAGTGCGCATGCGCCGGCCTGATGCGCACTTCGCTCAACCCTGATATGACCTGCAGATTGGCTGAGCCTAGTGCGCAGGCGCGGGATCTGGCAGAGGGACGGGGAGGATTGCGGAGGCGGCACCCCCCGATTCCCCACGAAAGGACTGACCTGACCGGGGCGGTGACTTTTAACCATAAGGCAATATACTTATGGTTCCACCTAATATTAGGCCGAACCGCTTTTCGCTGCCTGAATTGCTCGTTGTAGCGAAGCCACGCCTGACCCCCGTACACGCGATACGCTTTCCCAACAGCATCCAGGTAACAAAATAGCGCCGAGCAACACTCCGGCATTTATTCACCTATCACACTCGCCAGGATTGCAAAAGCCTGCAACCAATTTGGAAAAGTGTGCGGGATCAAGCGATATCACCGCTTTTCCTCGTCCTCTTTCTTACTATCATCCCTCTTGGTCCTGTCTAAATAAAATTTCTCCAAGGGAACCAAGGAAAAAATTTCCACATACTCCCCTTTCCATATTTTTTCCTCCTGTTTTAGATGTGCACCCAACGGTCCCTCAAAACAAACATAGACTTCCCCTTTTGCTGTATCATCTAAGCTAACTGACTCGTCCTCCGCTGGACCCCCCGCCTGGGACTCAAGTGACACTGAGCCGCCACATGTCCCCGACGCAGCCCAACCCACACCACCAAACCTCCGCCAACCCCCTATGCTGACAAATGCGACCCCCCAGCCGCCCCCCACCCTGCCAATAAACCCTCCAGACCGCCCAATAACTGACCCAAACCCCTACTTAAATCCGCCGTGGGGGGACCTACCCCCCCCCCTCACCCCCAGTACCCGCTACCAAAGGCAATACAGACCCCCAAGCAATCTCACCTGGCTGCCTGGGTGCTGTGTTCCCAACAGCCGCAGATCCGGAATACAGCCGAACGATCCTCTGCGCAGATCCAGAAGGTCCCGGTGAGACATCTTCCAAAGCAGGTTTCCTAGCAGCGCCACCGCCAGGGACGTTATAGCCATTGCTCCCAGATGCCTGGACAAGAAATGAGGGGGAGGAGCCAGCACCATGCTTCTCGTGGGGGAGGGAGGGCCTGATGCTTCCTGCCACCTATTCCGCAACAGCCCCATTCCGGCAGCCATATTGCTCCTGCAGGGGGGTCACCTCACCGCCTGGAGATCGAGGGGAGCCCGCCGTTCCTGGTCCCGTTCCCTCGCCGACGGCCAAAGAAGGGGGTGACCGGGCCCGGCCACCCCACGAGTCCCACCTACTGACAGGATTCCTTCCCCGCCAAGGCGGTCGGGCAGGGCCCTGGCCCGCCGCCTGCCGACGGGAAGGGTCCAAGAAGGGGCTCCTAATGCGGCGCTGGACTCTGGGGGGCTGGTCAGGGCTGAGGTGCGCCTGCGGCCTGGTCCGCCGCGGCCGGCGAGAAGTTGGCAGCGGCAAGGCAGGAACCTCCGCCGCCCCCCTCAGGAGCCCTTTCAGCTGCTCCTGCATCCATCCTAGTCGCAGCGGCCCGCAGTTCACCGATCAAAGCCTCCAGATTAGACATCGCCGAGGTAAGAGGGGGTTGCCTGCAGCGCTGGGTTAGCTATGAAAATTCCACAAAATGACCCCTATCTCTTTCCCACTCGCCCCTATTTACCCCTTAAAGCCAATCTCCATGAACTCAATTTAACCAATCCAGGGACTGGGGGGCTTCCTAACCAAACGCCCGTCATGCCGGCGTCCCCAAGGCCTAGTCCTCTCCTGTTATACCTCCTGCAGTAATGTGCTCTGAATTAGGGCCGGGACGATGGATAGGGGAGGGTAGTGATGCGCCTAGGGCGCCACTTCGCTACTCAAAAAGGGGGGCGCACTCATAGCGGTCCAACTTCACAAGCCCCGCTATGCCTCAAGCCTGTGAGGCGTTAGAACAGAGCAAGAAGCCGCAATGACATCACTGCAACCTCCTGCGCTGGCTCTCGCATTATGACATCATCAAGTGAGACCCAGAGCAGGATTGGTGATGTCATTGGGACCACATGCATCAGGACACAGCATCACAAGCCACAGATAACACTGTGGTCTGCATCGCAGACAGCGGTGGCGGGGCGGGAGGGAGGCAAGTGTCCGCACTGCTGGGGGCACTAGGGAAGGAAATCATTATATATACCTGTCACTACTAGGGAGGAATGGAGGAGCATTATATACTGGCACTACGGTGGAACTTTTTATATATATATATACAGTGGATATAAAAAGTCTACACACCCCTGTTAAAATGTCAGGTTTCTGTGCTATAAAAAAATGAGACAAAGATAAATCATTTCAGAACTTTTTCCACCTTTAATGTGACCTATAAACTGTACAACTCAATTGAAAAACAAACTGAAATCTTTTAGGTGAAGGGAGGAAAAAATATAAAAATAAAATAATATGGTTGCATAAGTGTGCACACCCTTAAACTAGTACTTTGTTGAAGCACCTTTTGATTTTATTACAGCACTCAGTCTTTTTGGGTATGAGTCTATCAGCATGGCACATTTTGACTTGGCAAGATTTGCCCACTCTTCTTTTCAAAAACACTCCAAATCTGTCAGATTGCGAGGGCATCTCCTGTGCACAGCCCTCTTCAGATCACCCCACAGATTTTCAATCGGATTCAGGTATGGGCTCTGGTTGGGCCATTCCAAAACATGTATCTTCTGAAGCCATTCCTTGGTTGATTTGGATGTATGCTTTGGGTCGTTGTCATGCTGAAAGATGAAGTTGCTCTTCATGTTCAGATTTCTAGCAGAAGCCTGAAGGTTTTGTGCCAAAATTGACTGGTATTTGGAACTGTTCATAATTCCCTCTAGCTTAACTAAGGCCCCAGTTCCAGCTGAAGAAGAAAAGCCCCTTGGCATGATGCTGCCACCACCATGCTTCACTGTGGGGATGGGGTTCTTTTGGTGATGTTTTTGCTCCAAACATATCTTTTGGAATTATGGCCAAAAAGTTCCACCTTGGTTTCATCAGATCATAACACCTTTTCCCACATGCTTTTGGGAGACTTCAGATGTGTTTTTGCAAAATGTAGCCTGGCTTGGTTGTTTTTCTTGGTAAGAAAAGGCTTTCGTCTTGCCCCTCTACCCCATAGCCCAGACATATGAAGAATACGGGAGATTGTTGTCACATGGACCACACAGCCAGGACTTGCCAGATATTCCTACAGCTCCTTTAATGTTGCTGTAGGCCTCTTGGTCGCCTCCCAGACCAGTTTTCTTCTCGTCTTTTCATCAATTTTGGAGGGACGTCCAGTTCTTGGTAAGGTCACTGTTGTGCCATATGTTCTCCATTTGATGATGACGGTCTTCACTGTGTTCCATGGTATATCTAATGACTTGGAAATTCTTTTGTCCCCTTCTCCTGACTGATACCTTCTAACAATGAGATCCCTCTGATGCTTTGGAAGCTCTCTGTGGACCATGGCTTCTGCTGTGGGATGCGACTAAGAAAATTTCAGGAAAGACCAACTAGAGCAGCTGAACTTTATTTGGGGTTAATCAGAGGCACTTTACATGATGGCCGGTGTATGCTGACTCCTATTTAACAGGATTGTGAATGTGATTGCTTAATTCTGAACACAGCTACATCCCCAGTTATAAGAGGGTGTGCACACTTATGCAACCACATTGTTTTAGTTTTTTTTTTTGTTTTCTTCCCTCCACCTAAAAGATTTCAGTTTGTTTTTCAATTGAGTTGTACAGTTTATAGGTCACATTAAAAGTGGAAAAAGTTCTGAAATGATTTATCTTTGTCTCATTTTTTTACATCACAGAAACCTGACATTTTAACAGAGGTGTGTAGACTTTTTATATCCACTGTATAAATATAGAAAATCGAAAAACGGGCAGCACTCAAGAAAATAAAATGAAACAAAGAAATGTATTCACCCATTAGGCAATGCTATATATATATAAATATATATATAGACCTTGGAAAATGAGGAAGCAGCCCAATACGAGGGGTGCACGTCCGGCCAGTGTGGACCAGCACCTAGGTCCAATGAAATGGAATGGGAAAACAGCCAGCAGCACTCCAGATTATTGAAGAAAACGTGTAGTTTATTGACCCAAAAATGAAGCGACGTTTCAACAGCTTGTTGCTGTCTTTATCAAGCCTAGTGCACATGTGGTACAAGCATGTGATATATAGGGACATAGATCAACAGAAGATTAACATCAATTAAGAATATACAGGCTAAAGACATAAATGTAGTGATACATGTGATTACACAAATCTATATGGAAAACCGCCACAGTCTGATAAGTATAGTGCATATAAAAAAATGAATATAGAATACAACCTTCTTGTATTACATAAAAAAGATCCTAATGAGTGCAAGTGAACACATTATTAGAGTGAAATTAAAAGAACTCACTGTCAGCTGTGTGACTGTATGCAATTTGCATCGCGTGCTCAGCGGCGTTCCCATTCACTCACCGCGCATGCGCGGGAGGAACAAATATTGCGATCCTGCCGGCATCCAGACACTGAATAGAAACCACAACAAAGATGGCCGGAATAGCCTCGCACATTATGTGCGCATGTCCAGACCGCAATAGAGGCTGCCAATCAGTCGATGCATGCTCCTCGTTATATATATTGATACCAAATAGATGTAGGGAGCAAGATTCTTATAGAAACAGCTATCAAAGAGTCAATATATAAATTGCTGGCTGTTTTCCCATTCTATAAATATATATATTGGCACTATGTGGGAGCATTATACAAACCGGATTCCAAAAAAGTTGGGACACTAAACAAATTGTGAATAAAAACTGAATGCAATGATGTGGAGATGGCAAATGTCAATATTTTATTTGTAATAGAACGTAGATGACAGATCAAACGTTTAATCCGAGTAAATGTATCATTTTAAAGGAAAAATAAGTTGATTCCAATTTTGACGGTGTCAACAAATCCCCAAAAAGTTGGGACAAGTAGCAATAAGAGGCTGGAAAAAGTAAATTTGAGCATAACGAAGAGCTGGAAGACCAATTAACACTAATTGGGTCAATTGGCAACATGATTGGGTATAAAAAGAGCTTCTCAGAGTGGCAGTGTCTCTCAGAAGCCAAGATGGGTAGAGGATCACCAATTCCCACAATGTTGCGCAGAAAGATAGTGGAGCAATATCAGAAAGGTGTTACCCAGCAAAAAATTGCAAAGACTTTGCATCTATCATCATCAACTGTGCATAACATCATCCGAAGATTCAGAGAATCTGGAACAATCTCTGTGCGTAAGGGTCAAGGCCGTAAAACCATACTGGATGCCCGTGATCTCTGGTGCCTTAAACGACACTGCACCACAAACAGGAATGCTACTGTAAAGGAAATCACAGAATGGGCTCAGGAATACTTCCAGAAACCATTGTCAGTGAACACAATCCACCGTGCCATCCGCCGTTGCCAGCTGAAACTCTACAGTGCAAAGAAGAAGCCATTTCTAAGCAAGATCCACAAGCTCAGGCGTTTTCATTGGGCCAGGGATCATTTAAAATGGAGTGTGGCAAAATGGAAGACTGTTCTGTGGTCAGACGAGTCACGATTCGAAGTTCTTTTTGGAAATCTGGGACGCCAGGTCATCCGGACCAAAGAGGACAAGGACAACCCAAGTTGTTATCAACGCTCAGTTCAGAAGCCTGCATCTCTGATGGTATGGGGTTGCATGAGTGCGTGTGGCATGGGCAGCTTGCATGTCTGGAAAGGCACCATCAATGCAGAAAAATATATTCAGGTTCTAGAACAACATCTGCTCCCATCCAGACGTCATCTCTTTCAGGGAAGACCCTGCATTTTTCAACAAGATAATGCCAGAGCACATTCTGCATCAATCACAACATCATGGCTGCGTAGGAGAAGGATCCGGGTACTGAAATGGCCAGTCTGCAGTCCAGAGCTTTCACCTATAGAGAACATTTGGTGCATCAGAAAGAGGAAGGTGCAACAAAGAAGGCCCAAGACGATTGAACAGTTAGAGGCCTGTATTAGACAAGAATGGGAGAACATTCCTATTTCTAAACTTGAGAAACTGGTCTCCTCGGTCCACAAACGTCTGTTGAGTGTTGTAAGAAGAAGGGGAGATGCCACACAGTGGTGAAAATGGCCTTGTCCCAACTTTTTGGGGATTTGTTGACACCATGAAATTCTGATTCAACATATTTTTCCCTTAAAATGGTACATTTTCTCAGTTTAAACTTTTGTTCCGTGATTTATGTTCTATTCTGAATAAAATATTAGAAGTTGGCACCTCCATCATTGCATTCAGTTTTTATTCACGATTTGTATAGTGTCCCAACTTTTTTGGAATCTGGTTTGTATATTGGAACTAGTGGGGGGCACTACAGGGGGCCATTAGAGCCACTGGGAGCATTATGGTTATATTATTACTACTAGAGTACTGAAGGGGCGTTATTATTATTTGACGCAATATGGAGGGCATTGCTACTAATGGGGGCTATCTTGGGGAGTATTATCACTATTGGTGGCACCTTTACTAATGAGGGCAGTCTGGGTGTATAGTATAGTGTAGTGTTTGTGGACATGGGGGGGAGCACAACAGGCACAGTATTGGGGGTAGTTTCAAGAGGTTCTCTTGGTTTTTTCATATTGATGACCTATAGGTTATCAATAATATTAGATCGGCGGGGGTCCGACACCCGTCACTCCTGACGATCAGCTGTTTGAGGAGACGGCGTGCGCACATGCCATCTCCCTCCTCTCTTCCTGCTCTGCTGCTGTATGTCTATGGGACAGCAGCAGTGAACAGCACGCGCCGTCTCCTCAAACAGCTGATCGGCGAGGGTGTTGGACTGTATTTTTAGCATATTATCACAAGATGTGGGCCCCCTCTTTTGATTTTTCCCAGGGCCACATTTTGTCTTAAACCGGCCCTGCCACCCAGGTTACTCAAATGGGTGAGGTAAGTAAAATCCAGAAAGATGGCGTTGGCTTCAGCAAACGTAGTTGCTGGAGCTATTCTTTGTTAAAGTTCAAGGGCTGGATTTTATTTGGACTGGGAAGGTAGGTTTGGTAGTGGGACCTCCCCAGTCGACCCCAATTCCAGAGCATGTTCCCCCCCCCCCCCTAGCCTGAGGGATCTTCAGGTGTAGTCCAGGTGGGATCATTAGGGGGAAATAAAAGCACATCCCAGGCTGTCAGTCTGGGAAGGAGTTATGCCTGGAAGAAGTCTGGGAAGCTGGCTGCCTTGCTGGCTAGAGATACCTGATTCTCTGAGTGTGACCTGCGCTTAATAGGTGAGCTAGAAACAAATCTGTATTAGCTAGAGCCCAGACGGGCAGGAGTTTATTTTGTTTGGTTTATGTTTTGGTGATGCTGGAACCTCATCTTACCCAGTGAGTTATAACTGGGTTTACCTGTAATTGCCGAAGTGCCATAAAATAAAGTATCGTTTGGACTTTAATCCTGTTGTCTGTAAAGGAATCTGTCATCGCCGCCCTGCTTAAGATAGCAACCCCTTGACTGGATCGGGAGTCTCTGCCATGATGAAAATAAATAGCTCCGTCTCAATCCGTCTGTTTACAGAAGTCACATCCTCCCCAGGGAGTTCCTCTTTCTAGGGCAGAAATTGTGCAAAACACAAGGCTTAAAGGAGAACTCCACCCAAATCTGACCATTTTAGCTTATAGTCAACTACTGCCCCTTTAACAATGTCACCTGCAGTAAAATGATCAGTCTTAGGACTTGGGGTGAGAAGCATGAGGATCGCTGACTATACCTGGTCTGACATTTCCATGTGCATGCTGGTTAGGTAAGAGTAGAGGTCTGTAGGATGACGAATAATTGGAATTTTAATTTAGCATTTTATAAGGAAAACTGAAATTCTTAAACTATTGGTATTCACATATACTGGGTATATCAACCATTTAGTTAAATTAACCCCTGCAGTACTTTAGCTCCTGAGTACACTAAATTACAGGCCTTTCTAGCAGCCTACTGACACTTAAATCATGTGCTTTATCTCCTGCACAAGATGTACATAGATTAATGGACAAATATAAATCCTGCCCCCCCCCCCCCGGACAGAAATGTCAGATTGCTGCAAAACTCAGCATGCAGTTATGTCTCAGGCAGCTGTGTAAATGGTTATAGGTGAGGTCTGATTACATACTTGGTCTTGCCACAAGAGGGCATAAAAGTGTTTCCCCTACTGCCCTATAAAAATACTCTCAGAGGCAACTTTTGGGTAGCGTACCTCTTGGTGAGAGATTGTCATTGACAGCCGCCCTTGCCTTTGTTAGCAGCGGTGTCGAAAACAAGAAACCTGGACTGCTTTGGACTGGAACAGTATTATCTTCGGCAATAAATTTAGGTTCTGTTTGGGATCCAGCGATGGTCAGGTTGGAGTATGGAGGCCTGGTGGTCAGCACTTCACTCCTGCCTTTGCTGTGGAGGACACACTGCCCCCACTACTGGTGTGATGATCTGGGAGCCATTGCATTAGACAGTCGGTCAGCCTTAGTAGTGATACGAGGGACACTAACTGTACACCACATGCAGCGTACTCAAGTTGTGTGTAATAGGTGTTTCTGGGTGATGTAGTGCAATAGACACTAACCTGGTACGGCTGACTCTCTGCAAGGGCAGGTGATGATATAGATAGTTCGTGACGCCAGTGCCAAGTAAACGGTGGCACGCCGTTTGCGGATAGCAGGAATAAATTGAGGAACACGTGGTATTAAAGCAGAACTCCAACTTTAGTAGTTTTCATGCAGAGACAATATTGGAATCGCAGTTCCTTGGCATACAGTCGATTTTGCAATACGGTTGATGCAGGCAATACAGATTTAGCAAGGTGATTACAGAGTGTTAAACACAGGACTTGCAGTACAGGAGCTTGCACTCTCTTTCTGTCTGATCCTGGAATATAGCAAATCTTCTCCAAGGCCCATTAACCTAGTTCTGGCTTTATATCCTTGGTTTTAGCTTTCTAGAGTACCTCCTCTGTTCTCTTGAGTACCTCTTGCTTTTCTGCACTTTGCCTCTGTCTCTCTCAGCTTCTGGAATCTTCTGAGCTGTGGTTTAGACTGACTTTTGCTTCTCTGTCTGGGCCTTATATAAACTAGGGCTCTCTAGCTCCCTCTAATGACTAGAAGCTGGAATGACACCCCTAGCAGGCCTGTACATGCAAGTTTCACAGTAACAGGGAAATACATGCATTACATTACATGACATTTTATAAAACTGACATATACCAACTTCCCATAATTAGGAGGGACGACAGCACACCAAGTGACACTTTGGTAGTGACGGGTATTACAGTCCCCGTACACTACATACCCCACTGCTTTAAGCTGAGTACGACCTCGTACTCCATCATGGGTCGCCCAACCGGAATCTCTACCTGAAATAGAAAATAGAGACATGCAGGCATACATACATGTAATTCATCTGCATTTACATTTACATCAGGTCCAATTGGCAAAAGTGAAGTGTAGTGACAAGGGGCGTCGTTCTCTTCTCTCAGGATAATGAATGGAACGGGGGCGCTGACCTGGCACAGCGTAACATTATAACCAGGATAGTCCATGACAATGAATAAGTCCATGATAGAACAGTAGAAAACGGTAAAACAGTATAAAAACGGAACTACCCAGGAGTTTCCTGTGGGTGTATCACAGGCAAGGGCTCACGTGGAGGAGTCCATTCTTGCGCACAAATGTCAAGTAAGGTATTGCCCGTGGCAACTGTTTGGGAGGAGACACCACCAGAATAATCAAAGTCTCCTAAACGGACTGGCGGGCGTCCCCTGGTCATCCGGGTAGACCTTCTCAATACAGGGGTCTCCTCTTCCCTTAGCAACGAGGTAGAAGAGAGAGGAGCAACAGGAGGGTCTCCATCCGTGAGACCTTGGTCAGGAACAACTGGAACAACTGGAACAACAGGAACAACTGGAACAACAATATCCACGAGAGGGGGAACTGGATCCGGGGCATCTTGAACCGGCTCTTCTGGAGGTGAAGCTACAGTAGGTGCCGGAGCAGGCACCAGCAAGTTCAACCAAGGTGTCAGAAGCCAATGCATGGGATCAGCGTCATACCTCAGATTACTAACAGCCTGCATAGGATCCTCGGGCTGTATTGCTGACTCTGACACAGGATATTCAGATCCAGAACTCTCGGCACTAGGTTCTGGTGTCAGGCAGAGCTTCAACCGGTTTCGGTGTACAATTTGGGATCCCTTGTCTTCCCGGGTGATCTCATAAGTGTGAGTTCCATCATTTGGGATTGCAGTGACAACATAAGGACTTCGCTCCCACTTACTGTCCAATTTACTGGTACGACGGTTATTCTTTAACCATACCACGGCCCCTATGGTCAAGGGTTCTGCATGGGCTGCCTGATCATAGTCTCTCTGCTGTCGGTCTCTAGCAAAGTCCATACGTTCCTGAACAATGGCTTTGGCTGCATTCAATCGCCTTTGGTGCTCAGCAACCCAGTCGGTGTTAGGTAATGGGTTAATGCAATCAGGTACGTGTATGTCAAATGAATGATCAGCAGGCAATGTCCCTTGGCGCCCAAACATCAAGTAAAAAGGGGTATACCCGGTGGAACAATGTATGGTATGATTGTATGTGAACATGAGCTGTGGCAACAGACTGGGCCAATCTCCTCTGTTCTCAGGAGGCACGGCCCTCAGCATCTCTATCAAGGTCTGATTAATTTTTTCACATAATCCGTTACCTTGAGGATGGTAGGCCGTTGTCCGGATCTTCTTACAGTTGTGTAAGCGGCACAGTTCATGGAACAGATGGGACTCAAAAGCAGGTCCTTGATCGGTGAGGATCTTTTCTGGACATCCATAGGGCAGGAGGAAGTGCTTCCAGAACATTTCGGCTGTAGTCTTGGCTGTCTGGTCTCTCACAGGCACTGCTACAACAAACTTAGTGAAATGGTCAATAATAGTCATAGCATAAGCATACCCTGAGCGACTAGGCTCCAGTTTCACATGGTCGATGGCGACAAGTTCAAGAGGACGGGTACTTACAATGGGTCTCAGTGGTGCCCTCTGATCATGGTGCTCACTTCGTTTCAAGGCACAGGCTACACACTCTCGACACCACTTCTCCATGTCTTCTCTCATGCCCACCCAGTAAAACCGTTGGCGGATATTAGCCTCAGTCTTTTGAACCCCAAAGTGACCGGATTGATTGTGGTACATCTCCAACACCATACCTGCATCTCGTCGGGGTATGAGAATCTGGTGCACTCTCTCGTTGGACACTGGGTCTAGGCTTCTCCGTAGCAATAGGCCCTTTTGTGTGAAGAGTTGATGGCGCTGTCTCCACAGTTTGATGAGCTCAGGATCTGCACTCTTACGCCGAATCCTCTCAGGGGCTCTGCCACTAGTAATGAAGTCCAACAACTCACCCAGCACTCTACTTTCAGACTGTAGTTTCACCCACCTTTCTTCTTTAGGTTCAGGCCTACTGGAGGGTGAAGGAACTGCAGCTCTGTTATTGGTAGCTCGAGCCTGATCCTGTTGAGCAAATTTGTTATAGAAAGCCGGCATCTCTACATCTTCCCAAGCATCTCGCACATCATCAGGAGCTGTCTCTGTGGGAAGCCTGGATAAAGCATCAGCATTATCATTAGTACGTCCAGCACGATACTTTACAGAGAAATTATAGTTGGCAAGGCGAGAGGCCCATCTCTGCTCCAAGGCCCCCAATTTAGCTGTATTTAGATGTGCCAGAGGGTTATTGTCAGTGAATGCAATGAACGGGGTGGCGGCTAGGTAATCCTTGAATTTTTCTGTCACCGCCCACACTAATGCCAGGAACTCTAGTTTGAAGGAACTATAATTCTGGTCATTTTTCTCAGCTCCTTTCAGGGAGCGGCTTGCATATGCTATCACTCTCTCTTTTCCCTCTTGGATTTGGGCTAACACAGCTCCCAGGCCTCGCTTGCTAGCATCGGTATAAAGATGGAAAGGCTGGCTATAATCTGGGTAACCTAACACAGGAGGCTCGGTCAGTTTCTTTTTTAGCAATTGGAACGCTATCTCTCTTTCCTCATTCCACTCAATGGGCACAGGAGTTCTAGGACTTTTCTTGGGTTGTCCCCTCAGAAGTTCCTGGATAGGATCAGCTATTTGAGCAAAATGGGGGATAAAACGTCTATAGTAGCCGGCAAAACCAAGGAAACTCCTCACCTCTTTGATGGTAGTAGGAACCGGCCAATTACGGACAGCCGCTAACTTATCAGGGTCAGGTTGCACTCCCTCTCCGCTTACTACATGCCCCAGGTATCTTACTGCAGGTTTGAGCAGGTGACACTTGGATGGCTTTACCTTCAAGCCATATTTGATAAGGATTTCAAATACTTCTGCCAAATGTTTCAGATGGTCTTCATATGTTTTTGAGTACACAATGACATCATCTAGATACAGCAGCACTGTTTCGAAGTTTTTGTGACCCAAACACCGTTCCATTAGTCTCTGGAAAGTTCCTGGGGCATTACATAGCCCGAACGGCATACAATTGAATTCGAACAGACCCATGGGAGTAGTGAAAGCAGTCTTTTCCCTATCTGCAGGGGCCATGGGTACTTGCCAGTAGCCACTGGTCAAGTCCAAGGTGGAGAAATAGGCAGAGGAGCCCAGAGCAGTTAGTGACTCCTCAATGCGGGGCAGTGGGTATGCATCTTTGTGGGTTATTTGATTAATTTTCCTATAATCCACACAGAAACGGATACCACCGTCTTTCTTCTTTACAAGGACCAGGGGTGCAGCCCACGGACTACGGCTGTCCCGGATTACATTAGAGTCTTTCATCTCTTGGATCATTTCCTTTACAGTCTGATATGAAGTAGGCGGTAAAGGTCTGTATCTCTCCTTGATAGGAGGATGAGAGCCAGTAGGTATGGTGTGTTGTATGGCACTCACCTCTCCATAGTCAGTAGCATGCTTACTGAAGGCCTGGTGGTGCTCTTTGACAAGTTGTAGGATCCCTTCTTGTTGATGTTGGGGGTAGTCTCGTCCCCCACATGGAGCTCTTCCCACCAGGGCACTTGTGGCTGTGTCACCGGCGAACATCCGCTGTCTGCAGCTGGCGGTTTTTCTGTCACTGGAAGACGAATGATGTCTTGGAAGGACACCTGGGACAGCTGGGCAACACGGCAATGCTTAGTAAGCGCAACAGGATGATTACTCAGGTTAATCAGACGGACAGGTACTTTACCTTGGGAGACGTTCACCAGGGACTTGGCAGCTCTCACATAAGGGTAATCCTCCATCTGGATTGGTTCCACCAGGGCTGGATAATCTTGGCCTTCGACTCCCAGGACAGCACGACACCATAAAAGAGTTTGAGAATTAGGAGGCAAAGTCACAGGCTTAATATCACGAATCTTGGCAGTACAAATTTCTCCTTTCCCATTAGCAAACCTCTGCTGGGCACTTAACACAGTAATAGTCTTTTGAATCACCCTTCTGGATGCAGAGGAAGCGGTGGGCAAAGTCTGATGTAATACGGCCAGTATTTCTGAATAACAGTTTTTGAAGACATTGGTGCCTAGAATGACAGGATGTCCTCCTCTGTCGCCGGCCTGCACTACTATCACGCCCTGTTGTGGTAAGGTTACTTCTCCCACCTGCAGGGTGGGTTCCCAGTATCCGTGAATCTTTACTGGTTTGCCATTGCTGGCGATAATCTCCACCCAGGATTCAGGCGGCTGGGTCAATTGGTTGGTGTCCCAGAACTTTTCAAATGCAGGCAGCTGAATAGTAGTGACTTGAGACCCAGTATCTAATAGGGCTTCAAAGGGGACCCCGTTGATCTCTATATTGATTTTAGGATGGGATCCTACATACCGCGGCATCCAATTTGGATCATCTGGACCTAGTGTTCTACCTCCCGAGGGGTGGTCCTCAGCCTCAGGGGTTGCCCGTTTAACTGCCAGCACGTGGATTCTGTGTGTCCCAGCTTTTTGCAGTATGTACACACGGGCCGCTTACGGCCTTTACTGCGCCTCCCAGGATCCCTGGGGTGAGTCTCTTGGTAAGGAGGTGGGAACGGCCTGGGAGGTGACAGGAATTCTTCTTCTGTCATTATGGGTTTTTCCCATTCCTCTATTTTTCTGCACACCTTCTCTAGACTTTTAGTGAGGTGATTTACTTGCTCTGTCAGCATGGCAATAGTATCAGTAGCTGACACTTGAACAGCTTGGCCGGCCTCAGCTCGGTTAGTGATAAGCGGTTTTGGCCTGCAGGCTGATGACTCAGATAGGGTGCTCAACTCAGGAGATACTGTGGACCCCAGAATTTTTATAGCCAGTTCTTTAAAGTCCAGAAAGGCACTGTTAGGGTGCTGGGCGGACAGCATCTTTAATTGGGTCCTTGTTTGCTCACTAGACACCCCGGTTATAAATTGTTCCCTTAGGGTCTGGTCCCGGTTATCAGCCTCTTTGGGATCTATCTGAATTACAGCCCCTAAAGCCTCCTGAAGTGATAGGGCATAGTCACGGAGGGACTCCCCGGACTTCTGTTTCTTGCCAAAGAAGTGCATCTTTATCTCTGAGGCAGTCCTAGTTTCAAAAGTGGCTCTGAGGCGGGTGAAGATCTGTTCTAGAGTACTCCGCTCAGTAGCAGGCCATGATAACACTTCCCTGCGGGCAGCTCCCTCCAGTTGCGCCAGCAGGATTTCCATTTGCTGGTCGGCATTTATAGGGTACAGTCGGAATAGTGCCAGCAACTTTTCTTTAAAGTCCCTTAGGGTATGGGTCTCTCCCCTGTAGCGGGGGAACCATGGGGCCCCGAAATAGTAAGGCATGGTAAAGGGCATCATGCTGGGGGCCGTAGGATGATCAGGAGCCGCAAGCTCTCCTGGGGCCGGCTGCTCAGGCACTCCCGGTTCTGACATGGTAGTCTATTGAGAGGTGGCCGTTGGCGACTAAAGGGGCCGGAACACTCCCCTTCCCTTCGGTTACAAGTGCTTACCGGTATCGCCGGGCTTGCGCAGTCCAAGTCTCGCGAGATTCCGGACCTCCTGAGTACGCGGTGACGCAGGAGAAGCAGGGCCGCGGCGGTGCGATGATGAAGAGGGGCGGGATTCTCTGTGTCTTTGCAGGGATCCGCCCACGAAGTCCTCAGCAGCGCGGGAAACTTTATTCCAGGCGGCCGGTGGCCATCTTTAGCAAAATCCGCTGTCTATTCACTGACAGCAAGCAGGATGATGAAAAGTCCATAAAACCACACTCCAATGTGGCGATTTTCTTCCTCTTGGTAGCGCAACACTGCACAGCGCTTTTTAGAAGTTTTAGGAACACTTTGGGTAGGTTTTCAGTCCACAAAGTCCACTTGAATAAAACAGACAAATTGTCACTTTGGTCACAGGGCAACTGTATAAGGCACAAAGTTCACGCTTCTTGCACTATAAAGCGTGCGTATCCTGTTCGTGACGCCAAAAGAGAGGTGCAGCGTACTCAAGTTGTGTGTAATAGGTGTTTCTGGGTGATGTAGTGCAATAGACACTAACCTGGTACGGCTGACTCTCTGCAAGGGCAGGTGATGATATAGATAGTTCGTGACGCCAAGTAAACGGTGGCACGCCGTTTGCGGATAGCAGGAATAAATTGAGGAACACGTGGTATTAAAGCAGAACTCCAACTTTAGTAGTTTTCATGCAGAGACAATATTGGAATCGCAGTTCCTTGGCATACAGTCGATTTTGCAATACGGTTGATGCAGGCAATACAGATTTAGCAAGGTGATTACAGAGTGTTAAACACAGGACTTGCAGTACAGGAGCTTGCACTCTCTTTCTGTCTGATCCTGGAATATAGCAAATCTTCTCCAAGGCCCATTAACCTAGTTCTGGCTTTATATCCTTGGTTTTAGCTTTCTAGAGTACCTCCTCTGTTCTCTTGAGTACCTCTTGCTTTTCTGCACTTTGCCTCTGTCTCTCTCAGCTTCTGGAATCTTCTGAGCTGTGGTTTAGACTGACTTTTGCTTCTCTGTCTGGGCCTTATATAAACTAGGGCTCTCTAGCTCCCTCTAATGACTAGAAGCTGGAATGACACCCCTAGCAGGCCTGTACATGCAAGTTTCACAGTAACAGGGAAATACATGCATTACATTACATGACATTTTATAAAACTGACATATACCAACTTCTCCATAATTAAGGAGGGACGACAGCACACCAAGTGACACTTTGGTAGTGACGGGTATTACAGTCCCCGTACACTACACACATGTGTCCTCTCATGGCAGGGCTGACAACTGACATATTTCCGCAGGATAATGCCCGCACACAGCAAGGGTTTCCCCAGGAATGTCTCCTACAGATTACAACATTTCCATGGCTGCTCAGTCTTTAGATTTATCACTGATCGAGCATTTATGGGACCGGCTGGGACGTCAGATTCACCAACCTAGGAGTGTGCAGGATCTACAGGCCCTAACATCTGTGGGCAAATGTGCCACAGGATACCCTGACCTGTATGTCTCCACACCCAACCGTATCTCATCAGGGGCGTAACTAGAAGTGACTGGGCCCCACAGCAAATATTTGTAAGGGCCCCTCCAGCGCGCTTCACACCTCCCTCCTCCTGTGTAAACTCCACTCCTTTGGCACAGTGTAGCGGTATACTGTATATTGTGTCGCACAGTGTAGAGGTATACTGTACATTGTGTGGCACAGTGTAGAGGTATACTGTATATTGTGTGGCACAGTGTAGAGGTATACTGTATATTGTGTGGCACAGTGTAGAGGTATACTGTATATTGTGTGGCACAGTGTAGAGGTATACTGTATATTGTGTGGCACAGTGTAGAGGTATACTGTATATTGTGTGGCACAGTGTAGCGGTATACTGTATATTGTGGGGCACAGTGTAGAGGTATACTGTATATTGTGGTGCACAGTGTAGAGGTATACTGTATATTGTGTGGCACAGTGTAGCGGTATACTGTATATTGTGTGGCACAGTGCGGTATACTGTATATTGTGTGGCACAGTGTAGGCTATATGTGTATAACATAAACATATTTCACATGAAAACTTACAATTACTTGGCTCGGCCCTTGGGGATCTCGGACGCCACTTCAACACTTGGCCGGGGGCTCGGCGGAGCTGATGTTGTGCTTTATCCTAATGAGAAAGATTTCATAATAAGGATTTGGAGAAGGGGCAGAGGGATAGCAGAGCAGGGAGAGGCCGGTGCTGCTACTAGGGGGTCATACCATGGGGGAGTAATAAAGCCCACTATAATTTCCCCCCCCCCCCAGTAGTAATAATTCTCCTTATAATGTGAAATCTGGAATTTCTGGAAAAATACCCCCTTGTAATGCCCCCAGTTGAGCTAATGTCCCCATAGTGCCCCCATAATGTCCCAGTATAAAATACCCCTATATAGTGCCCCCAGTAAATTCCCCCATAGTGCTCCTCTCCCCCCTTCCTGCTAGTGCCCCCCATAATGTAGCAGTATAAAATGCCCCATATATAGTGCCCCAGTAGATGCCCCTCAGTGTCCGGCCTCTGATAGGCTACCGGTATAGTGTCCCCCATAATGCCCCCCAATAATGTGCCAGTAAGTGTCCCCATAGATGCCCCCCCATCATGTGCCAGTATCAAGTGCCTCTCTCCTCCCCCCCCCCACATGTCCCAGTATCATAGTGCCATCTCCCCCCCAATGTGCCAGTATCAAGTGCCTCTCTCCTTCCCACCCCCATGTGCCAGTATCATAGTGCCAAACCCCCCCATGTGCCAGTATCAAGTGCCTCTCTCCCCCCCATGTCCCAGTATCATAGTGCCATCTCCCCCCCCCAAAAAAAGTGGCAGTATCAAGTGCCTCTCCCCCCATGTGCCAGTATCATAGTGCCAAACCCACCCATGTGCCAGTATCAAGTGCCAAACCCCCCCCCCCCCATGCCAGTATCAAGTGCCTCTCTCCTCCCCCCCATGTCCAAGTATCATAGTGCCATCTCCCCCCCCATGTGCCAGTATCAGGTGCCACCCCCCCTCCCCCCCCAGGTGCCAGTATCAGGTGCCTCTCTCCCCCCCCATGTGCCAGTATCAGGTGCCAACCCCCCCTCCCCCCAAGTGTCATTATCAAGTGCCTCTCTCCCCCCCATGTGCCCGTATCAGGTGCCAACCCCCCTCCCCCCCAGGTGCCAGTATCAGGTGCCTCTCTCCCCCCCCCCCCCGCATGTGCCAGTATCAGGTACCAACCCCCCCTCCCCAGGTGTCAGTATCAAGTGCCTCTCTCCTCCCCCCCATGTCCCAGTATCATAGTGCCATCTCCCCCCCTCAAAAAAAGTGCCAGTATCAGGTGCCAACCCCCCCCAGGTGCCAGTATCAGGTGCCAACCCCTCTCCCCCCCCCATGTGCCAGTATCAGGTGCCTCTCTCCCCCCCCCATGTGCCAGTATCAGGTGCCAACCCCCCATGTGCCAGTATCAGGTGCCAACCCCCCTCCCCCCATGTGCCAGTATCAAGTGCCTCCCGCTCCCCCCATGGCAGTAACAGTCGGGTATTAAAAAATAATAATAAACACTTCTACTTACCTCCATGTCAGCATGCGATGCAGCCTCTTCCTGTGTCCCGCCCTGTATGTCCATATATGGAGTCAGTGCTTGTATTTCAGAAAAGTTTCTGCTGGGATTCGAACCCACGACCTTCTGTATCAGAGGAAAAGCACCTAACCACAAGACCATAAGAGCTGCCTTGCTGATGACTGAAAAAATATGAGACTTCTACTGTTAAAGCTGGCTAAGTGTACATCTATACACATGACATCTGCTCATATATAGAGATATAGCAGTGCTGGGTGTGTTGGGGCAGCTGTCATGTGTATAGATGTACACTTAGCCAGCTATAACAGTAGAAGTCTCATATTTTTTCAATCAGTTGCAATGCAGCCTTTATGGCTGTGAGGGTAAATGCTTTGCCACTGATACATTGGAGGTTGTGGGTTTGAATCCCAGACACATCAGGATCCAGGCTAGAGGCCATATCTCATCTTGTATCCAGGCTAGAGGCTGTATCTCATCTTGTATCCAGTCTAGAGGCTGTATCTCACCTTGTATCCAGTCTTGTATCTGTCATGCCCTGCTCAGACTATGTACGGAGGTCTGCCAGATTAGCAGCACGTGTCTAGTCATTTGTTTTGTTTTGGAGTCGTGCTAGATCCGCCTCCCTTCAGGTGCACTGGGGTCGTTGGTTTAAATTACTCCCCTCCCAGTGTTCCGTGCGGGTTATAGCTTCTGTCAGGCTGTGGAAGCAAGGAGTGAAGGATTGGCTTTTCCTGCTCAGATAAGATAAGTTAGTTTCTGATTTCTTTGGTTTGCTGTCTAGGCTGTTTGAGTGTCGTCTGTCCCCTCCTGGTTCTGAGGGAGCAGACTGCCCCTTTTTCCCCTTTCACCATCTCAGGGATTCTAGGGTATTCTCAGCCCAGGCACGAGGACACATTATTCCCACCTTCAGGGTCTGAATGTGGGCAAAGCAGAATAGGGAGAGCTGTTAGGGATTTGCTAGGAGGTGACCTTATCCCCAGCTTCTCGCCTGTTTGTTTAGTTATCTGTGTATCTTATATCCTGTCCGCCGTGACAGTATCCAGGCTAGAAGCCGTATCTCATCTTGTATCCATGCTAGAGGCCGTACCTCATCTTGTATCCAGGCTGGAGGCCGTATCTCACCTTGTATCTAGGCTAGTGGCCGTATCTCATCTTGTATCCAGGCTAGAGGCTGTATCTCATCTTGTATCTAGGCTAGAGTCTGTATCTCATCTTGTATCCAGGCTAGAGGCCGTATCTCACCTTGTATCCAGGCTGGAGGCTGTATCTCAATTTGTATCCAGGCTAAAAGGTCGTATCCCATCCTGTATCCAGCCTAGAGGCCGTATCTCATCTTGTATCCAGGGTAGCAGTCGTATCTCATCTTGTATCCAGGCCCAGAGATTGTATCTCATCTTGTATCCAGGCTAGAGACTGTATCTCATCTTGTATCCAGGCTAGAGGCCGTATCTCATCTTGTATCCAGGCTAGAGTTCGTATCTCATCTTGTATCCAGGCCAGAGACTGTATCTCATCTTGTATCCAGCCTAGAGGCCGTATCTCACCTTGTATACAGGCCAGAGACTGTATCTCATCTTGTATCCAGCCTAGAGGCCGTATCTCATCTTGTATCCAATCAAAAGGTGTTGGAACCGCGCTGCTTTTCTTTTTTAATCCGGCCTCTTTCTCTTGTGCACACATCCAATTGTTAAGACACAAGACGCAGATACTCCCACTGTTAAATCCACGAACCTCAAGGGGTTCTCTATAAGGTATCAAAAATCACACACTAGTGTAATACCTCCGGTGCATTAAAATAACAAGGATTTATTATACTCACAAACAATTTTAAATTGCCAGCATATCATGAAATAAATTTGCATCTCTGCCCGACCCGAGTTTCGCTCAAGGCTTCGTCAGGGGCGATGTCCAAAGCTGTTGGAACTGTGTTTGGCAATAATTGGATGTACTACAACTCCTATTTTGCACAGTAACCAAACCAGTATATTCCTAGCCAATCCAGCACATATAAGGAAACATTCACTTAAACTGTTAATACAAGTACTGACTGCTGCCCGCTGCCTTATTTCCCGCTTCTGGAAACGCCCTGACCCCCCAAAAGGTCTCCGATCTATATGCCAGGGAGACGGAAATCCGGACCCTCGAATATACAACTGCAATGTTCAGGACAAATAGATCTATTTCATGCTATTTGAGATGTTTGGGACAATTACTGGGCTACTAGGCAACCTTAAGAGAATAATGTAACCCCCCCCCCCCCCTTGATGTGTCACTGTACTGTCTACGTCTTTCTTTACTCTGTTGTTATAGTGTTATTCAAATTGGTTTCACCTTAGATCACACACACTCTAATATTAGATTAATGTAGCTACTCTCTCATGAGAGTTTCTTTATACATTGGGACGCCATTCATAATTGTCTTTCTTTTTTCACTTACTTTTCATTTCTCTTTTTTTTTTATATTAATTTTTATCAAATAAGGCTACTTTCACACTTGCGGCAGAGTGACCCGGCAAGCAGTTCCATCGCCAGAACTGCCTGCCGGATCTGGCAAAACGTATGCCAACCGATGGCATTTGTAAGACTGATCAGGATCCTGATCAGTCATAAAAATGCATTGAAATGACGGATCTGTCTTTCCGGTGTCATCCGGCAAAACGGATCCGGCATTTATTTTTTTCAACTTTTTTTCAGTCTGCGCATGACTGATCTGGCATTCCGGAATTTTGAATGCGGCACTAATCCATTCCTATGGAAAAAAAATGCCGTATTTGTCACGGGGTTCCGAAGGTGCACTCGGTCCCCCATTGCTCGCAGAACTGTTGCTTAGCTTTTGGAATGAGGTTCTGTGTTTGACCTCATTCCCAGGGCGGCTTTACTAGCTGGGTGGCTCCTTGCTCCTAAGTCTGCCTTGAGCGCCGAGCTGATCACTCGGTGCTCGACTGGTTGGTCTGTCGGTCATGTGACGCTGGCCACGTCACATGACCCTCACTCCCCACTATAAATACAGGCAGCCTGCTGGCTACAGGTTGCCTGTTAATTTCTAGGTTCCTGGTATTTGTTGGACTGCTGAATACTTACCTGATCCTGTTCCTTGACCATCCTTTTGCCTGATCCTCCTGTACTGCGCATCCGTCCTGGTATTGTGACCTCGGCTCCCACCTGACTACTCTCTTAGTACTCCTCTTGTACTTCTCTGCTCTCCTGGTATTTATGACCCCGGCTTCTCCTGACAATTCTCTGCTTGCTCCATTTGTACTTTGCAGCTTTCCTGGTATTGACTCGGTCCGTTCACGTCCTGTTGTTTGTCTGTCTGTCATCCCTGCACTTACTCCAAGTTAGGGATTGCCGTCCAGTTGTCCCCTGTCATTAGGACTCGCGAGGCAAGTAGGCAGGGCCAGGGGTAAGGGTGGAGCGCAGTGGTCACTTCCCTCCCCCCTGTGTGTGTGTGTACGCGACCGTTACAGATTAACAGGCCCAATAACCACTGTATTATGAATCCTCTGGTGACCCTGACTGACTATGTCTCTAATCTGACGCAGATGGTGCAGGAGTTAGGGGAAAAACTCAGCTCTTTTGAGTTAGGGCAAGGCTCTTCCACTCCTCAGGCCTCCAGTCCGCATTTTGAGCCCCAGATTAAGCTCCCAGAAACCTTTTCTGGAGACCGGCAGAAGTTTCTCTCGTTTGCGCCCCGAGAGTCAACGCGTGGGCATTATCATTTCCCGATTACAGGGTGATCCCCAGGACTGGGCGTTCTCTTTACCTGCTGGCGCCAGTTGTTTATATTCTGTGGAGGGGTTCTTTCAGGCCCTAGGTACCCTCTATGATGAACCAGACAGGGCTCTAGTAGCCGAGACGGCTCTAAAGGCACTGGTTCAGGGCAATTTACCAGCGGAGGATTATTGCACCCAATTCAGAAGGTGGTGTGTCCCCTCAGGATGGAACGAACCAGCCCTGAAGAGTCAGTTCAGGTCAGGTCTGTCTGATAAATTAAAGGATCTTCTGGTCAGTTATCAACTTCCAGAGACCTTAGAGGAGATGATGACCCTTGTTGTCCGACTTGACCGACGGGTTAGAGAGAGACGACAGGAACAACAGTTCTCTTCCCAGATGGTGGTCCAGCCAGAGGCCTATCCCAGAGACAATGCTGAGGTCTCCACCGAAGAACCCATGCAGGTTGGCATGACCCGAGGGAATCTTCGCCGCAGACGTGGAGAATGCTTTTACTGTGGAGATTCTGACCATTGGATCAACCAGTGTCCTAAGAAGGTCCTCTCTGTCAAGTCTCCTAAGGCAAGGCAACCTAAAGGCAAGGCAACCTAAAGACCAGGTACACCCTGAATTTTCTAAATGTAAGCTTTCGGCACCCATTACGATTTCTCTGGGAGTAAATAAATGGGCGGGTAAGGCCTTTATTGATTCTGGCTCAGCGGCTAGCTTTATTGACTCTGAGTATGCTGTTAGATTGGGTATTCCTATGTTTGCCTTACCAACTCCTATCCATGTCATGGCTATTGATGCTACTCCTCTTATTGGTGGTACGGTGAGCTTATGTACCTCAGAGATTTCTCTAACCGTGGGTGTGTGCCACTCAGAGAGATGTTCGCTTCTAGTCCTGGAGAACCTACCTGCTGAGGTGGTACTAGGGTTGCCTTGGCTCCGACTACATAACCCCACTATAGATTGGTTCAATGGGGAGTTGGTGAGATGGGGGCCTAAGTGTGACTCGTGCCTGTCCGTGGTACAGGCTGGGGTCTCAGTAAAGTCTGATACTTTACCCTCTGTTGTTAGAGAATATTCTGATGTATTCTCATCACCAACCCCAGAGGTTCTACCCCCCCATAGACCTTATGATTGTACCATAGAGCTAGTAGAGGGGGCCAAGTTTCCTAAAGGACGAATTTATAATCTTTCTATGCCCGAACGCAAGGCCATGGAAGATTATATTAGACCTTCTGTCTCTCCTATGGGGGCGGGGTTTTTCTTCGTTAAGAAAAAAGATGGTGGTCTTAGGCCATGTATCGATTACCGGAGATTAAATAAAATCACTGTCCAGAATAGATACTCCCTCCCATTGATTCCGGATTTATTTAACTAGGTCCTGGGGGCAACCTGGTTTTCCAAAATTGACCTGAAAGGGGCATACAATCTAATCCGAATCAAGGAGGGAGACGAATGGAAGACGGCGTTCAATACTCCGGTAGGACACTTTGAATATCAGGTGATGCCTTTTGGACTCAACAATGCCCCAGCTGTGTTCCAAAACTTCATGAATGACATTCTTAGGGAATTCTTAGGTAAATTTGTTATTGTCTATCTTGACGACATTTTGATATTCTCTCCTGACTTCGAATCCCATGTGTCTCATGTTAGACAAGTATTAGAGGTGTTGAGGGAGAATCAGCTATCCGCTAAACAAGAGAAATGTGTCTTTGGTGTGCAGGAGATTCTGTTTCTAGAGCATGTTCTGACTCCTCACGCCTTCAAGATGGATCCTGGTAAGGTACTAGCAATTAAGGAATGGGTAAGACCTTCATCCTTAAAGGCCTTACAACGGTTCATAGGTTTCGCCAATTACTATCGTAAATTTATTATGAATTTTTCCGTAATTGCTAAACCGTTGACCGACCTTACTAAGAAAGGGGCGGATTTGGAGAATTGGTCTACTGAGGCCATTTCTTCATTTGAAAAATTAAAAAAGGCATTCAGTAGCGCTCCCATTCTGATCCAGCCTGATCAGGAGAAACCTTTTATTGTGGAGGTGGATGCGTCCGAGGACGGCGTAGGAGCAGTCCTTTCACAAGGTCCTGCTAGCCTCACTAATCTGAGACCATGTGCCTTCTTCTCCAGGAAATTCTCTCCCACGGAGAGAAACTACGACATAGGGAATAGGGAGCTGCTGGCCATTAAATGGGCATTTGAGGAGTGGAGGCATTTTCTGGAGGGGGCAAGGCATTGTGTAACTGTTGTCACTGACCATAAAAACCTTATGTTTCTCGAGTCTGCTAAGAGGTTGAATCCCCGTCAAGCCAGATGGGCTCTGTTTTTTACTCGTTTTGATTTTTCCATCACGTTCAGGCCGGGAAGTAAAAATGTGAAGGCGGACGCATTATCTCGGAGCTTCCAGGCTTTTCAACCTACTGAGGTACCACCTGAATCCATCCTACCAGCAAAAATCTTCTTAGCAGCTCTTACCCAGGATATCTCGGCTCGCATTAGGTCGGAACAACATCTGGCACCGGTATCCACCCCAACAGATAAGTTGTTTGTTCCCGTATAATTTCGTCTCCAGCTGTTGGGTGAGTGTCACGATTCTGCCTTTTGTGGACATCCGGGTGTTGAGGGCACTAAGGATCTGGTTTCTAGATCTTATTGGTGGCCCACTCTAACTAGGGATGTCAAGTCCTATGTGTCAGCCTGTGAGGTTTGTGCCAGGTCCAAGACACCTAGGACTCGCCCTGCTGTTAACCTACGACCCCTACCCATTCCCAGTAGACCCTGGTCCCATATCTCGATGGACTTTATAACTGACCTACCGCTGGCGGAGGGTAAGACTGTAGTGTGGGTAGTGGTGGATAGGTTTAGCAAGATGGTCCATTTCATTCCCCTGTCTAAACTCCCGAATGCCAAAACCCTGGCGTCTATTTTTGTGAAAGAAATTGTTCGATTGCATGGTATCCCGGAAAATATTGTTTCGGACAGGGGTGTGCAGTTTGTGTCCAAATTCTGAAGGGCCTTCTGTCAAAGATGTAAAATTTCGTTGTCTTTTTCTTCCGCCTACCATCCTGAGAGTAATGGGCAGACTGAACGCCTTAATCAGTCTGTGGAACAATTCCTGAGGTTGTTTGTTGCTGATGACCAGCAATTATGGGTCAAATTCCTTCCGTTGGCTGAATTTGCTCTGAATAACCGTGTCAATTCTTCTGCTGGGGTCTCCCCTTTCTTTTGTAACCATGGTTTTCATCCCCGTTTTCATTCTGGGTCGTCCGTTTCCTCCTCTAACCCTGAAGCTGATAAACTCTCCTCCGAACTGTGCACAGTTTGGGCCCGGGTTCAATCGAACCTAGAAAAGGCTCAATGTTCTCAAAAACTCAAGGCCGATAGGAGACGTTCAAGGGGGGTAAACTTTCAGGTTGGGGATAAAGTATGGTTGTCCTCCAAGAATCTATCTCTCAAGGTAACTTCTAAAAAATTTGCTCCTCGTTTTATTGGACCATATAAGATCACGGAAGTGATTAACCCGGTATCTTTTAGGTTGGAGCTGCCTGAGTCATTCCACATTCATAATGTGTTCCATAAATCTCTGCTTAAAAAATATTTTGAACCGGTAGTACCATCAAAAGCCTCGCCTCCGCCAGTTCTTGTTAATGATGCTGTCGAGTATGTGGTCTCTAAAATAGTGGATGTCAGGAAGGTGCGTAATTCCTTGCAGTACCTGATTCACTGGAAGGGGTATGGACCTGAAGAGAGATCTTGGGTACCTGCCAGGGAGGTTCATGCTCCTAGACTTGTTCGTAAATTTCATTTAGAACACCCTGAAAAGCCATCGCCTGAAGTCTTGGGTCCGGTGGCCCCTCGTAAAAGGGGGAGTACTGTCATGGGGTTCCGAAGGTGCACTCGGTCCCCCATTGCCCGCAGAACTGTTGCTTAGCTTTTGGAATGAGGTTCTGTGTTTGACCTCATTCCCAGGGCGGCTTTACTAGCTGGGTGGCTCCTTGCTCCTAAGTCTGCCTTGAGCGCCGAGCTGATCACTCGGTGCTCGACTGGTTGGTCTGTCGGTCATGTGACGCTGGCCACGTCACATGACCCTCACTCCCCACTATAAATACAGGCAGCCTGCTGGCTACAGGTTGCCTGTTAATTTCTAGGTTCCTGGTATTTGTTGGACTGCTGAATACTTACCTGATCCTGTTCCTTGACCATCCTTTTGCCTGATCCTCCTGTACTGCGCATCCGTCCTGGTATTGTGACCTCGGCTCCCACCTGACTACTCTCTTAGGACTCCTCTTGTACTTCTCTGCTCTCCTGGTATTTATGACCCCGGCTTCTCCTGACAATTCTCTGCTTGCTCCATTTGTACTTTGCAGCTTTCCTGGTATTGACTCGGTCCGTTCACGTCCTGTTGTTTGTCTGTCTGTCATCCCTGCACTTACTCCAAGTTAGGGATTGCCGTCCAGTTGTCCCCTGTCATTAGGACTCGCGAGGCAAGTAGGCAGGGCCAGGGGTAAGGGTGGAGCGCAGTGGTCACTTCCCTCCCCCCTGTGTGTGTGTGTAAGCGACCGTTACAGTATTCAGTTGTTATTTTAAAGATAAAACCGTAGCATGCTGCAGTTTTATCTTTTACCTGATCAGTCAAAAAGACTGAGCTGAAGACATCCTGATGCATCCTGAACGGATTGCCAGTGGCGGATTACAATAGGGACGATGGGGGGCCCAATGCCGACCCGAACGCCCACATACTGCGGAGGGGCACGGGAGCGCATAGCTCCCTGTCCCGTTGCCGATCACCGCCATAGGCTTCACGCCGCATAGGCCTGAGGCCTATGCGGTAGTGAAATCCCGGCGCAGGCGTGCGTGATGATGTCATCGCGCGCCTGTGCCCGGACGCAGCACTGCCTCATCCCGCCTTCCTCTGCCTACTTTCGGGGACATGTGGGGGCTGGGGGACAAACAGTAGGACATATTAAGAAACATAGAGTACATGGGGGGGAGAATGAGGGGGCTGTGGGGCCAAATTATTATGGGAGGAAATACTATGTGGGGACAAATTACTGTGTGGGGCCAAATTATTATGGGAGGGACTACTATGTGGGGGGCTGGGGGAAAATTACTATATGGGGCAGTGTGGGGGGAAATTACAATGTGGGGGCAAAATACTATGTGGGGACAGTGTGGGGTAATTGCTATGTGGGGACAGTGTGGGGTAATTACTGTGTGGGGACAGTGTGGGGTAATTGCTATGTGGGGGCAGTGTGGGGACAAATTACTATGTGGGGTAGTGTGGGGGCAAATTACTATGTGGGGGCAAACTACTATATGGGGCAGTTTGGGGGCAAATTACTATGGGGGGATTACTATATGTTGCTATTGGGGAGGCACTGTAGGGGCAATTCTATTATTTTTGGGGACACTATACAGGGATTATTACCTGGAGCACAATAGAGGGTGTTATTATTACTGGGGGTCTCTAGGGGACATTATAGCTGCTGTGGACATATAGGAACATTTGGGGTAATTTATCAAACTGGTGTAAAGTAGAACTGGCTTAGTTGACCATAGCAGCCAATCAGATTCCACCTTTCATATTTGACAGCTCTTTTGGAAATCCAGTTCTACTTTACACCAGTTTGATAAATGACTCTGTCTATTAGGGTCACTATTTTTTCAGCAGTATAGTTCCTGGGGCATTGGGGGGCACAACGGGCACAGTATTGGGGGTGGCAGCAGGATGACACTGTGGGGACACCAGGATGGGGAGGTTGATGGAAAAATTGTGAAATCTAACATGTCTGTGTTACAAACTGTAGAGACGAGATGTGGCTAAAAGAATTTTCCATGGTGGTCTGGGTCAAATGGAGGAGAAGAGGAAAGAGAAGGTCTACATGACAGGAGATGTCACTGGATGTAAGAGGTATGTGGTGCTGTATTCTCCTCCATGTCTTTTTTATAATAATTATATGTATTTTAAATTTGGCGACCAAATTTTTCAGTTTAGGACCCAATTTGGGGTATTTTTTTAGTCTGAAGATGTCATATGGCCTAAGAAGAGACTGTGGCGCTCATGAAGCACCGCAGCCTCTTCATACAAAAAAAAACTAAACTAAAATGGAGGGGGGGGGGGGGGGCCCAAGTTGGGTAGACAGCCCCGGGCCTATCATGCACTTAATCCGCCCCTGCGGATTGCTCTCCATTCAGAATGCATGGGAATATAACTGATCAGTTCTTTTCCGGCATTGAGCCCTTTTGACGGAACTCAGTGCCGGAAAAGAAAAATGCAAGTGTGAAAGTACCCTAAATGAGTACGACAAGACGCTGGATTCTCGTGTAACCTTTATTGGTTCTTGTCTGATTTACATTGCCCATAATATGTGAAGTTATAGTATATGCTCATTTGCTGAATATGTTGTGCATATTGCTTTGTTCACTTTACCTTGTACAATTGTGCATACAGTTGAAACAGAGTTTTGTTGTATTTCAATAAAAATACAATTATAAAAAAAAAGATCAGACACAACAAGCTTAAACACAACAAGCACAGATACAATGAGCTCCGATACATAAAGTTCTGATACAAAAATCTCAGACACAAGCACAGACACAACAAGCTCAGATACAAGCACAGACACAACAAGCTCATATACAAGCAGCTCAGACATGACAAGCTCAGACACAACAAGCACAGCCACAACAAGCTCAGGCAGATGATAAGCTCAGCTACAACAAGCTCAGGTGCAACAAGCACAGACACAAGCTCAAATACATCCAGATCAGACACAATAAGCTCAGATACAACAAGCTCAGACACATGAAGTTCAGACACAAGAAGCTTAAACACAACAAGCACAGATGCAACAAGCTCAGATACAAAAACGTCAGATACAAAAAGCTCAGACACAAGCACAGACTCAACAAGCTCAGACACAACAAGCACAAAGCATAGATACAAGCTGAGATAGAACAAGCACAGACATAACAAGAACAAACATAACAAAACAGATACAAGCACAGATACAACAAGCTCAGATACAACAGACACAACAAAGCAGATACAACAAGCATAGGCATATCAACCACAGACACAACAAGCACAGATATCACAAGTTCAGATACAACAAGCGCAGTCACAACAAGCCCAGATACAACAAGCTGAGATATGACCGACCGGATCAGACACAACAAGCTCAAATGTGATAAGCACAGACACAACAAGCCCAGATAAAACCAGATCAGAGACAACAAGCTTTTTTTTACTCCCAAAATTTTTATTAGAAATTCAAACAATACAATTCAGTAAAAACAACATTATTATATATTTTTTTCCCCTATTAACCCTTACCCCCATAGCCCCCCCCCAACCAACCCTCTCCCTTGCGATGTGTCTCCCATCCCTCCCATTGACAAGACAAGAATGGGGATAATGAGAGAATAGAGGCAGGAGAGCATTAGAACTTCCATTCTCCCCAAATTCTAATCCATTTTTCCTCAGTGTTTCTTTGATTATATAAAATATTTGCGTATCTATTAATCTTATTAACAAGGTTTAGCCATGTAGAAATACTTGGAGTATTTCGAGAGAACAAAGCCCGTGCAATCAAAAGTCTCCTTTTATATTCATGACATCCTACCTTGGAGTGGTCACTCAGTACCCAGCATTCCACCGAGAATGGAATCTCAACTTTCAATTTCTGGGTAATAAAATTGCATGATTTTCCTATTATATGACGTAAAGTCATGATTTTATTAAAGACACGGAGGCGAGTATTGCTATCACTTTCTTTACTGAATCTACCATAGCAGCAAAGAAAAAAACATAATCCAGTGGAAACCATAGTAACAGCTCCTCCCCTATCCCAGTATATTAGTCCTCCACTGTCTGGGATCTTCCTCTTTCTTGCGCCTCAACCAGCGCAGATCAACAACTGGAACTTCTGACGTTGAACCTCCACGAGTAACGAAAACCTTCTGAACTGTTGGACTAGCCCGCGGAGAACAATCCAATACCGGAACCTTAAGAACTGCAGAACACAAGTGATTGAAGCGTCATCCACTCAGCCTAGGAAGAAGGATAGAAAATAAACCATTCTATAGTCAACATATAATGACATATCCAAGGGTTTACCTATAGCAGAGTAACAACCGCAAAATAACACACTCGTTTTACCCAAAGGCATTAACCTAGATATTATATACTCACCCAGGACATCAACTCAGGGAGGGCAATACTCGCCTCCGTGTCTTTAATAAAATCATGACTTTACGTCATATAATAGGAAAATCATGCAATTTTATAACAAGACACGGAGGCTTCGTATTGCTAGTTTAAAGCTGAGATACTAAAGAATCAAATACGTGCGGTGCTGGTCTAAAGTAGAACTCGCGGAAGGTGGAGGCCCTGGACCAATCCGCCAATCTCATCACGTCTTCTAAGCGTGCCCCCGAAGTTGTCATAGACGTAGCTGCCGCACTGCGAACTGAGTGTGCAGTGAAAACTGTCGTATCAATCCCCGCCTGGGAGAGAATCCATTTAACCCAGCGAGATAAAGTCACGCTGGTGACCGGAGCAAAAGGACTGCGGAAAGATATGAATAAATGTGGAAAAGAAGGAGATCGTAAGGGACGAGATCGATCCTCGTATTCCCGCAAACAAGCCACAGGACATAGTTGTGGGGACTGCGGAAAACGGGGGTAAGAGACCGAATGGATACCAGTTTTAGTGCGTCTGGAAATGTTAAATTGAACTCCCTCTGGTGTGAAAGATCTAGCATCAAAATCCAATGCACGCACATCCGATACTCTCTTGCAAGAGATCAAGCAAAGTAGAGTAACTAGTTTGGCCGATAATTGACGCAATGACAATTGCGCATTAGAGGGCCAGTTGGTCAGGAACGTTAAAACACAAGAAACATCCCACGTAGATGAAAAACGCGGCCACGGAGGCCGGGTTAGACGGGAACCCTTAAGTAAACGACAGACCAGAGGGTGCTGTCCAGCCGGACGACCCTCAAAGCCCGAATGCCTGGAAGAAATCGCTGACCTGAAGACATTAATGGTTCGGTAAGCCTTCCCGGCCTCATAAAGAGACGACAAAAAGGATAAGATGGAATTTACAGGTGCTTGAAAGGGATCCAGAGACCGCTCGACGCACCAGCGAGACCAAGAGTCCCAGGCGGCTCCATAAGCTCGTCTAGTCCCGGGTGCCCAAGCGCTGTCCAGTAAGAACCTAGTCGTTCCTGAAAGACTAGCGTCTCCTCCTGGATTCCCGAGATTCTGCAGGCAAGGAGCCGTAACGATCCGTCTTGAATAAGTGGATGAAACTCCCCTGAAGGGCCTCGCAGAAGAGACAGCTGTTCGGGAAGGAGAAAGGGAAAATCCACTAACAGTTCCAGGATCTGAGGGAACCACGACTGTGTCCTCCAAAAAGGCACAATCAGAACCAGGTTCGCCAACTGCTGACGAACTTGAAGGAGCACTCTCGGAATGAGCGCGAATGGAGGGAACGTGTACATCAGTGCGCCTCCCCAATACTGGAGCAGAGCATCCACCGCTTCCGCCTGAGGGTCTGGTCTCCAGCTGAAGAACCTGGGAAGCTGGGTGTTCAGTCGAGAGGCGAACAGATCGATACAACAAGGACCCCAAAGCGAGGAGATGGTAGAGAACACCTTCTCGTCTAACCTCCAATCGCTGGAGTCCGAGATATAACGTGAGCTCCAATCCGCCCTCGTATTGTGTAGACCCGGAAGGTACTCCGCCACCACAGAGATATTCCTGTCGAGACAAAAGTCCCAAAAATCCTTCGCCAGATGTGTTAAAACGACCGAACGTGTACCCCCCATGCAATTGACATATCGGACAGCCGATACGTTGTCCATGCGGAGTCTGATGGCCGTACTGACAACACCATTGGCAAAGCTGCGAATGGCAAACGACCCTGCAAGAAGTTCCAGGGCGTTGATATGGAGATGTGCCTCTTCTTGCGACCACGGACCCCCGGTGGAGATTCCGTCGTAATGAGCCCCCCAGCCCTGCAGGCTCGCATCTGACTCTATAACCAGATCCGGTTGGGGACCCACGATTGCCCTGCCGTTCCATACCGACAGGTTGTGGATCCACCATCTCAGTTCGTCTTTCGTGTCTGCATCCAAAGAGATGACATCGGCGTAGGAAGCCCCTGCCTGAAGATGAGCAATTTTGAGGCGTTGCAATGCCCGATAATGGAGGGGAGCCGGAAAAATGGCTTGGATTGACGAGGCCAGAAGTCCAATCAACCGTGCCAAATGTCGCAACGACATTTGTGGCATTAGCAGGGCATGTCGCAATTCCTTGCGAATGGATCTGACCTTCGAAAGAGGAAGACTGAGGGACAATTCCAACGAATCCACTTGGAACCCCAGGAATTCCATCGACCTGGAGGGAGTCAGACAGGATTTCTCCTGGTTGATGATGAATCCCAGGTCGGAAATGAGAGAAACTGACATGTGGAGATGCTTCAATAGAAGAGAATGGGAGTGTGCCATGATCAAAATATCGTCCAAATAGACGATCAGACGAACCCCCCTGCCGCGGAGCCATGCCACCACTGGACGCATGATCTTGGTAAAGCACCAGGGGGCGGAGGATAGGCCAAACGGCAGGCAAGTGAACCTCCAAGTTTGGCCGTGCCATAGGAATTGAAGTAAATCCCTTGAAGAGGGGGACACCGGAACCGTGAGGTAAGCGTCCTTGAGATCTATTTTGGCCATCCAGTCGCCAGGAAGGAGGAGATCTCTCAAGAGATGGATGCCCTCCATCTTGAAATGGCGATACTGCACAAAAGTGTTCAACGCTTTCAGGTTGATGACGGGACGCATTTGTCCCCCTTTCTTTTGCACCAGGAATATCCTGCTGATCACCCCTTTTTGATTTCCGGGGGCGTGCTCGATCGCGCCTTTGAGCCACAGATCCGACAGTTCTTTCTGGAAGAGGGAACGTGCCGAAACGGACAGCTGAAATGGCGGGGGGACTGGAATGGAGCTCGGATCGGCAATCAAGTCTATTGTGAACCCCTGGATAGTCTAAAGAACCCACTGGTCGGAGGTTATGCCTGACCACACATGAGAAAAGAAACGGAGTCTGCCTCCGACACATTGGTCCAAAAAAGGTAGAGGAGGAAAAACAGGACTTACCGAACGGGCGTCGAGAATTCGGATTTCCTCGGACACCACGTGATCGGTAAGGTGCGCCTCGCGATGGGAAGAAGGACGGCTGATGCTTCTGATCCTGGAGTGATGCTCTATATGTAAAGGAGCCTCTGCCGGAGCCCCGGGCATGAAAGTTGGAACGGCCGGACAGTCGACCCCTAAAACTGCCGGCCCGGCCAGAGAAACGACCTTGAAAGACCCGTTTCATCGATGTTTGGGCCTTATCGAGCGCCGTAAAGGCACCTACATATTTGCCCAACTCTTTTATAAAAGAGTCGCCAAAAAGTAAGCCTTGGGCGTCCTTGCCCGCCTCAGATAAAACTAAGTTTGACAACTTCGGTTCTATTTTCATTAAAATAGCTTTTCGCCTTTCTATGGCGAGTGAGGCGTTCACATTACCAGCCACGCAAATGGCCCTTTGGGCCCAACCTCTAAGCTCCTCCGGGTCTACTTGGCTACCTGCCACCTTGGCGGACTCATCCATGTCAAAAATCTTTGCTAATGGGCCCGTGATGTCTAATAGTTTATCCTGGACAGCCTTTAAAGCTGAGTCCAGCCCTTTGCGGGGGTTGAAACCCGTCTTAGCCAAAAATTGGACCATTTTCGGGTCCACTGTGGGTGTTTCACACACTTTATGTGGAATCAAGGGTCGAGGGCATTCCGCCCGCAGTTTATTTCGCGCCTCTTTACTTAAGGGATTGCGAATACGGGCTTCTAAATATTGCGCCACATGAGTGGCGGGCATCCATTCCGCAGAGCGGGGATGGTGAAGTTCATCCGGATTAAATAGCGGAACCCCGGATGGATCTGCGAGGATATCCCCCGATGACTCCCCATATTCTAAAGGGGGCTTTGGGTCAATATTAAGTGCTGGGTCCACAGCTATATCCGCCAATTCCTCATCTAGATCAAAAATCAGATCGTCATGTGCCTCCTCCTCTGACTCTCTATCCGAGTCTGACACCGGCTCAGGTAAAGACCTGGCAGTTTTCCATGCCCGCGTTTTTTCCGCCTGGCGGGTACAAGCTCTTTTACGCGGACAAAGCGCGTTAACCTGGGATGGGGTAGGCCCATCAGTCTGATGTGTTCTGGAGGCAATTGGTACAGCTGCTGGCGGTAAATTAAGACCCTGGTTAGATGTGCTAGGGTGAACAATGAGGGCCTGAGATATAGAGTGGGTTAATGCCTGCGACATGGAACCCATGGCCGCTACAATCGCGTTGGATATAGACTGTTGTAGCGCCAAAGTATTTGCATCAGTTAGGGAATTTTCAGGACGCCTATCTAAAGTGGGTGAGCCCTGACCAGAAGGGGGAGGGTCAATAGGGGCCATAGGAACGGCAAAGCTACTCCTAACAGATATGATGGTAGGTGGATAGGCAGGAGTTAGTCACCCCAGCCTAGAAATATGCAGTAGGAGATCACTGGAAATAAAAAAGAAGAGAAAAAACGCCATGTAACAGTAGCATGGTGAGAAGCAAAAGCGGCATGCATAAATATCTGTAGAAATGGAACTTACAAGAGCGGTATGTAGTAAAAATCGCCCGACAGAGAAGGAGCGGTGGAACCGAGATGGTGTCGGAACAAACAGCCAGAGGCGACCGAAGTCTCGCGAGAATTCGGCGCCAGAAGTAAGTAACAGCGGAGAGAAGACGACCAAACTCACGTCTCACGAGAATTCGACCGGCCCAGAGTGACGCGGACGCCCTAAGGGTCCATTCACACATCCGTTGTTTCTTTCCTGATCTGGACCCATTCATTTTCAATGGGTCCTGAAAAAAAAAATTTCAGGACCCATTGAAAATGAATAGGTCCAGATCTGGTCCAGATCTGTTCAGCAAAAAACGGAACAGATCAGGAAAGAAACAACGGACGTGTGAATAAGGCCTTAGTCTCGGAGATTGCGAGACTTCGGGCGCGGGGAAGAAGGAGTGAGCGGGAAAAAAATTTCATGGCGGACACAAACGGCAATATCAGGAGACCAGGAGGTAAGTGTTGGAGACCTAGAGGAAAGCGCAAACCCGATAGGGGAGCGGAAACGGATTGTAGATGATCGGAGTATACAAAGAGGGGAAAAAGAGAACCCAAATATATATAATTAAATACCTAAAAGGAAAAGGCATATAATCTGAAAAGAAAATATACAGGGAAAACCATACGGTTTGACAATAAGGTATAATGAAAATACAACCTAATCGCAAAGGGAAGGAAAAAAGTAAAACACAGATTATATCAGCTCCAAGAAAAACTAAAGAGCTGGAGAGTACTTATCTGCCTGGTAGCAGCAAAGAAAGAGGAAGATCCCAGACAGTGGAGGACTAATATACTGGGATAGGGGAGGAGCTGTTACCATGGTTTCCACTGGATTATGTTTTTTTCTTTGCTGCTATGGTAGATTCAGTAAAGAAAGTGATAGCAATACGAAGCCTCCGTGTCTTGTTATAAAATCATAAATTGCCCCCCCCCCCAATATTGTTTCAACTCTATACAAGACCAAAACATATGCAAGTGATCCGCCCCAGGTGAGTCACACCGTGGACAGTTAGAAGTATTCCTTAAACCACATTTATTAAGCCATACAGGTGTAATATAGATTCTGTGCAAAATATTAAATTGAACCAAAACGTGACTAAAGTTATAAGACACTAAACTTAAATTCGCCAATATATTATCCCAGTCTTCGAGACAAATCCTTTGCCAAGCCTTTTGTTCCGAAAAAGGTGTATTATTAAATCGTGTTTTAAGTAAAAGTTTATAAAGTTGAGAAATCTTAACCTTCTGACCCACATTCCCTATCAAGTGATTCAAAGGTGTAACATTATCTCAAAAAGCACTTTTTTGTTTACACTCACTAGTGCCGATTAGAACTGAAAATACCTAAACCAGGATAAATTCAATATGTTTTCTCTTTGTGCTAACTCCAGAAGAGGAAGTATGTCCCCATTCCCAACCACCTGTGCAATATGAAAGATATCAATTTTTTTGCCAATACTGATCACCAGCCAGTTCATCCAGAGCTTGCAGATGATAATTACACCAAAGAGGGGTACAACAGAGAGAGCACTTTATTCCCAACCAATCTCTAATAGAACTCCAAGAGTTAGTAAATAGCTTCCCAGCGGCTCTATAGTCCTTTTGGGAATTAATTAGTTGATCGGATTCTAAAAAAAAAGTGAACATCTTATCATACTGAGATTTCCTCACCAAAGTTCTACCAAGTGGGCTATTCTTCCATTCACAAAAAAAACCACAGCTGTACATCTATGAATTATGGGTAGGCTAAGACCTCTCTGCTCCATCGGCTTATAGAAATACCCGTTTTCTCCCGCAGAGTAAGTCATTAATAATTCTCTCAATTAATTTGAAGAACTTATCCCCGATCCATACTGGGGAGTTCCTAAGGATGTAAGGTCATTGGGGCAGAATCACCATCTTCACTAGGGATATTCTATCGGCTCTCGATAGCGGAAGCCGGAGCCATATCGTTATTTTGGACCTAAGTTTATTTTTCAATGGAATAAGATTAAGCTGTAGAAAGTCTTGAATCTTAGGAGATATTATTATACCCAGATATGTAAATGAGTCAGAGATACTCAAAAATTTTGAGGACCCCTCATTGGAAAGTTCAAGTCTATCTAAGGGCATAAGACTGGTTTTGGACCAATTTATATCAAGACCCGAAACTTCCCCCAAAGAGTTAACCATTTGAATAATTTTTGGGAGTGTACTATTCGTATGTTTCTATGTAAAATAAAATATCATCTGCATATAGACAAATACGATCTTCTACTCCTAATACCCCAAAACCTTCAATCTGAGAGTCTTGTCTAACCCTAGCAGCAAGGGGCTCAATATAGATATCAAATAAGAGCGGGGAAAGGGGACATCCCGGCCGGGTACCTCTACTCAAGGAGATACTATTCTTTTGCGGAGATGCGGACCGGAAGTTCGGGGCTGTGGACTGAAATTGCGGATGCATAATTTTGCATCTTTTCCTTCCCCATTGAAAAGGAATGGGTCCGCACCCGCTCTGCATAATTGCGGAACGGATCTGGACCATTCATACGGACCATAAGCCTGACTTGTCTCCTGCATAATTCCACTATTTTCTTTTGTTTCACTCCTGGAGAACTCGTTCATTCCGGCAACTGCTGCTTCCTCCAGTTCCTTCTCTTTCATAGCATAACATTTTCTCAAATTGCAAATATTACTAATAAAGACTCCCCTCATAAAGGCCTTAAATGCATCCCACACCAGATGGGTCTTCACTGAGCCATAATTCCTGTCCCAAAAAGAAATGATCTCATTTTTTATCAGGTCATGATTATCCATTATGGAAATCCAATGGGGATTCAGTCTAAATTAAAGTTATTATCAGCCATACATAACTCCACCCAAGGAGGTGCATGGTCTGATAAAGACCTTGCCTCATATTTCTTCCGTTTAATACAATTCAAATCATTTTTATTTATCAGGGCCAAATCTATCCTAAACATAGAATTTCTGGATTTACTTACACAGGAATAAGCTCATTCCAAGTTAATATTCTAACCGACATCAATCAGTCCATAGATTCCCCCAGTACAAGATTACCCATATTTCCACCTCCCCACCCCCAAAAGGAGATGCATGGCAACCCACCCCAAAGACTATGACCCCCCCAAACTTCTTGATCCGCCACATTCCTATAACAGATCTCTAAACTAAGTTCCCCCCCCCCCCCCCCCCCCTTTCTCGCTCGTCCCCGCCAAAAATGCTCAAATATTGTTCCGGTCAAGCCAATCTACCACAAGATCCGGTGTGTAAAAAAAAAAGGGTCTCGCTGTTAAAGATTATCCGCAATTTAGCCGGATAGACAAATGAGCACTCAATGTCCTTTTCCTGGAGATGTTTTTTAACTTCCATATAACTAGGTCTTTTATCTTTGATATCCTTGGAAAAATCTGGAAAAAAGGAGAATCTGTTAATAAGATAGGGGGGCACTCCTCAGAATCACGTCCCTATCTCGTGAGACCAATATCTTGACCAGAAGTATCCGTGGCTGCCTTCCAGGGATTAGTTTACCCCCCGGGACTCGGTGTGCTCTTTCCACAAAAAATAATGGAGAGAAATGCTTCCTTCCAAACCTCTCCAAAATGAAATCCTTTATCATATCGCCAGGATTATCTCCCTCCATGCCTTCTGGTAGACCAAGAATTCTCACATTAGATCGTCTCGATCTATCTTCCAATTCCACAACCTTTTTTTTTTTAAGGTATTGGCCTCCAATCTCAACATGGGGATTTCAGTTTTAAGCATTTTGACCTCCTTCTCCAATACCCCCACGGTTTCTTCTATTGCTGTCACTATGTGTCTTATCTTTGTAACATCATCTCTTATCAGGACCACATCAGACTGAATTAGTCCAAGCTGCATTGAAATATCTTGTATTAATTCCCCGTTTTTTTTTTTACCGCCGTCAGGATTTCCTCCTGGGTGAAAAAATCTCTTACTCCTTCAGCACCAAATCCAGCAGTTTTTTCTTTATTCAATTCATCTATTCCTTTTTGTCCTGCTCTGGCAATTACATTTGGGGACTTCAAAAACTGTTCAATTTTGGCAGATTCCAGCGATTTTTGCCCCGTTCTGGATGATGAATATTACACTGATCGCCTATTTTGCTTGGGAGGCATTTTTCTTAATTTTTTTTCCCCTCCCCCTTTCACCTCTTTCCCTCCTTCTTCTTCGTTTTCTTCTTTCTTTTCTTCTTCTCTTCTCCCCTCTCTCTTTTCACTTTTCTTTCTCTTCTTTTTTTTTCTTCTTCCCTCTTCCTTCTTTTTTTTCTCCCTTTATCCTCCTTCCTTCCTCTCTTGATTTTCTTTTTACTTTACTTTATTTTGTCATTCTTGGCCTCTCCCCCATATTAAGGCCAACATAACAGCGAAGTCTCAGCAGTCTTGTTATGATGAGCAAGAGAGAAAAAAAAAATGAAAAAGGCTACAGCAGTTCGTCCACAACAATCCAAAATAGAACCAATGTTAGATTCAGGGGAGCAGAAGGGAAAACATATTACTGAAACGACAAGACTAGCCACAGGAGGATCCGGGGAATGGTTACAAGAAAAAGGGAGATTGAGGAGATGATTACGAGGAGCAGGGGGGAAGGTGGATTAAACATGGAGGCAGGGGAGAACACGAGGCTGCATAAATTCGTAACTTCAAACCTGCGACCATGTACCAGCAGGGACTGAAGATCAGAGGAGCGGGGCGGCAGAGAGAGAGGAAGTCCAAAGCAGCAAGAGGGGTCGGTCACTTCATCAACCAACAAGACAGCAAACAGGCGGCAGTTAATCAAAGCAGAACAGCACAGAAGGTATTCCGAGAGTCTGGTCGGGTATGGTAGAGAACAAGCTTAAATACAACAAGCACAGATACAATGAGCTCAGATACAAAAAGTTTTGATACAAAAAGCTCAGACACAGGCTCAGATACAACAAGCACAGACAGGCATGGGGTACAGGGGAATCTCCCGGTGGGCCCCTGAGCAAGGTGGGCCCCTAGTCTCCCACCCCCTGCACAAGTGGCACATAACACATTAGATTTAGTACACTACATACATATATTCAATGTACAGCACCTCAACCAGCTTATGTTCATATAAAAAATTTGTTAGATTATTTATTATATTTGAATGTATCCGTACGGTGGGCCCCCAAAATAAATTTTAATGGTGGTCCCTAGGTACCCCAGTCCGACACTGAGTATAGACACAACACTCTCAGACAAATGATCAGCTCACATACAACAAGCTCAGGTGCAACAAGCACAGACACAAGCTCAAATACATCCAGATCAGACACAACAAGCTCAGACACAAAAAGCACAGACACAAAAAGCTCAGACACAATAAGCTTAAACACAAGCATAGATGCAACAAGCTCAGATACAAAAACTTCAGATACAAAAAGCTCAGACACAAGCACAGACTTAACAAGCTCAGACACAACAAACACAACAAGCATATATACAAGCACAGACACAACAAGCACAGATACAACAATAACAGATACAAGCACAGATACAAGCTCAGTCACAACAAGCTCAGATACAACAGGAACAGACACCCTAAAGCAGATACAACAAGCACAGGCATACCAACCACAGACACAACAAGCACAGATACAGACCTCCAAAGTGTCCCTCTTTTGGAGGGGCAGTCCCTATTTTAGACCTAAGTCCCTGTGTCCCTCTTTATGATCTGAGGTAAGTGTCCCTCTTTGACCGTCCAAAAAGTTGGGAGGTATGCAGATACCGCAACCTCAGATACAAGCACAGACACTAAAAGCTCAGTCACAACAATCCCAGATACAACAATCCCAGATACAACAAGCTCAGATACAACAAGTTCAGAAACAAAAAGCTCAGACACAACAAGCCCAGATACAACCAGATCAGACACATGCTTAAACACAACAAGCAAAGATACAACGAGCTCAGATACAAAAAGTTCTGATACAAAAAGCTCATACACAAGCACAGACACAAAAATCTCAGATACAAGCAGCTCAGACACAACAAGCTCAGACACAACAAGCTCAGATACAACCAGATCAGATACAAGCAGCTCAGACACAACAAGTTCAGATACGACAAGCTCAGACACAACAAGTTCAGACACAACAAGTTCAGATACGACAAGCTCAGATGCAACAAGCACAGACACAACAAGCACAGACACAACAAGCACAGACACAACAAGCACAGACACTACAAGCACAGACACTACAAGCACAGACACTACAAGCACAGACACTACAAGCTCAGACACAACAAGCACAGACACAACAAGCACAGACACTACAAGCTCAGACACAACAAGTTCAGACACAACAAGTTCAGATACGACAAGCTCAGATGCAACAAGCACAGACACAACAAGCACAGACACTACAAGCTCAGACACAACAAGCACAGACACAGCAAGTTCAGACACAACAAGCACAGACACAACAAGCACAGACACTACAAGCACAGACACAACAAGCACAGACACAACAAGCACAGACACTACAAGCACAGACACTACAAGCTTAGCCAAAACAAGCACCGATAGAAAAAGCATGGATACAACAAGTTCAGGTACAACAAGTTTAGGCTACATTCAGATCTGTGTATTTGTTTTAGTTTTTCTGTTCCATTCTGATTCCAATGGCCCCCATGGACCCCACCCACTGACTATAATGGGGTCTGTTGGTTTTCCATCAGGGAGCCTGGCATATCACTGGACAGATTAGGGCGGCTAGCTGACATTTTCTCCTGTTTTTCTAATGGAATCTGCAATGGATGCTCCTAACAGAGCCCCCAATGCAAAAGTGAAGGAAGCCTTAGACCCTGTATGACAGGTGCACATAGACAATCTGGATCCAACTGCAACAATAATAATCCGTGTTTGTTCTGGAAACTTGTCTAGAGATTATCCTGGGACAGTCTCACACCAGCATGAGAATGACCCTGATCACTCAGCCAATCTAAGCACGGGAAGTTACCTTCTCCCATTCTGATTGGCTGAGCCAGATTTTAGTCATTGGCTCTCTTATGCCAGCCAATAAACTTGCGGATTTCTAATTATTTAGTTATGAGTCTCGTTAAGGAGGAGAGCCGCTAATCTAAAAAGAGAAATCCAGAAGCACATTCCCAGAATTCCTGGAAGTGCTGGAGAAATTCCTTCTTTCTTCCATCTGTCTATGGTTTTCTGCTGGTAACACAGACACAGTCCAGACACCTATATACAGCTATATAGTGCATTACACTGCTCCTATAGAGAAGAAGGACTATGTGTTCGTGGTCACCTCAAAGGGGCAGCACTGGGTAATCCAGGGGGTCTCCAGTGTGGGACTGACCCTTTAAAGGGCATCTGTCAGCAGTTTTGTACCTATGACACTGACCTGTTACATGTGCTCTTGGCAGCTGAAGGCGTCTGTGTTGCTCCCATCTTCATATGTGTCCGCATTGCTGAGAGAAATTATGTTTTATAATATGCAATGAGTCTCTAGGAGCAACGGGCTCTGCTCTCTCTGCAATGGTAACGCCCCCGTTGCTCCTAGATGCTCATTTGCATATAGTAAAACATCATCTTTCTCAGTAATGCAATCACATATGAACATGGGACCAACACAGACGTCTTCAGCTGCCAAGTGCACATGGAACAGGTCAGCCAGTGTCATAGGGACAAACCTGCAGCTTCCTAATAGACTTTGTGTTTCATCGTTTTCAAGATCTCTGCTTGCTGTTACTCTTGTTTACATCCAGAGACTAAAAACTCTTTACAGACCTAATACTTCTCATAGCTGAGGATTTGTTACAATTGGATCCATTCTAGACAATGCTGTCAGAGTTAAACACATTGGCAGCACACATCTCTCTCCTATCATGGCAGTTTGTTACAATGTATCAGTATAAGGATTACAATTTCATTTGATACATTAGTACCTGGACATGCTGCACATAATACACACATATTGTACGTTATATGGAGGCATTGTATAGCAGTATTATGTGAGGAATAAATGGTCATGCTATGTGTTCACTATAGGATGGTATTATATGGCGGTATTATGTAGGTACAGTATAGCAGTATTATTTTTGCATTGAATGGCAATATTGTGTGGGGAATATTTGGCAGTGTTATGTGGGTGCATCAGGGCAGTATTATTTCAACAGTATAAGAAAGTATTATATAGGCATTGTATGGCAGTATTTTATTTGGCTATTATTTTGGCACTGAATATCACCATTGTGTGAGGGATATATGGCAGTGTTATGTGGACACTATAGGGTAGTATTATTTAGGCATTGTATAGCCGCATTCTATTTGTAATTGATGTTAGTATTGTATGTAGGATATTATTTCAATACTACATTAAGGTAATAGATAGGCATTGTATGCTGGAATTGCATTGGTACTTGATGACATTATTCTGGAACATATATAGCCATGCTATGTGTACACTATAGGGTAGTATTATTTGGACACTATACAGAGGTATTATATTAAAACTTGAAGGCAGTATTCTGTGAGGTGTATATGGCCATGCTACAGTATGTGTTCACTATAGGGTAGTATTCTTTGGAAACTATACAGAGGTATTATTTAGGCATTGTATGTCAGTATTGTATTAGTACTAGAAGGCAGTATTATGTGAGAAGTATATGGCCATGTTATGTGTACACTATAGGGTCGTATTATTTGGAAACTATACAGAGGTATTATTTAGGCATTGTATGTAACATAGTAACATAGTACCGTATTTTTTGCCCTATAAGACACACCGGCCCATAAGACGCACCTAGGTTTTTGAGGAGGAAAATAAGAAAAAATATATTTTTAACCAAAAGGTGTGCTTTTGGTGGGTTTGAACTAATGGTGGTCTGTGCATGACACTATTATGGGGAATCTGTTATGGGGGAGCTGTGGATGGCATTATGATGGTGGGGGATCTGTGGATGGCATTATGATGGTGGGGGGAGCTGTGGATGGCATTATGATGGTGGGGGGAGCTGTGGATGGCATTATGATGGTGGGGGGGATCTGTGGATGGCATTATGATGGTGGGGGGGATCTGTGGACAGGGCCGTCTTTTCGAATGGGCACGCTGGGCAGTTGCCCGGGGGCCCCACTTGCCTGGGGGCCCGCCTGCCCAGTGAACCCACCAGCCAACTTCCCAACCGTCATTTAGCAGCGGGCGAGGGGGGGCAATCGCCCCCCCTATGTTGTCCTTTGCCCCCCCGCTGATTCCCCCAGTTGAATACTAATGAGCGCTTCCATTATAGAAGAGCTCATTAGAACCGAGAGACCAGGAAGTGGTGAACGCTCTGTACTCACCACTTCCTGGTCCTCGGCTGTCGGCTGTGCAGGGCTGCGCACAGCGTGAGGGCGCTCTGTGACCTCACGCTGTGCGCGCCAGTTCAGAGCACAGAGTCGACTGAGGAGAGGCAGGCGGCGTCCAGGAGCAGGAGAGGTAAGTGATTTTTTATTTTATAAGAAAATGTGGCTGCTGGGGGCATAAGGGGGCTAATGGAGAGGCATATGGGGGCTAATGGAGAGGCATATGGGGGGCTAATGGAGAGGCATATGGGGGGCTAATGGAGAGAGGCATATGGGGGGCTAATGTAGAGAGGCATATGGGGGGCTAATGGAGAGGCATATGGGGGCTAATGGAGAGGCATATGGGGGCTAATGGAGAGGCATATGGGGGCTAATGAGGCATATGGGGGCTAATGGAGAGGCATATGGGGGCTAATGAGGCATATGGGGGCTAATGGAGAGGCATATGGGGGCTAATGGAGAGGCATATGGGGGCTAATGAGGCATATGGGGGCTAATGGAGAGGCATATGGGGGCTAATGGAGAGGCATATGGGGGCTAATGAGGCATATGGGGGCTAATGGAGAGGCATATGGGGGCTAATGAGGCATATGGGGGCTAATGGAGAGGCATATGGGGGCTAATGGAGAGGCATATGGGGGCTAATGGAGAGGCATATGGGGGCTAATGAGGCATATGGGGGCTAATGGAGAGGCATATGGGGGCTAATGAGGCATATGGGGGCTAATGGAGAGAGGCATATGGGGGCTAATGGAGAGGCATATGGGGGCTAATGGAGAGGCATATGGGGGCTAATGGAGAGGCATATGGGGGCTAATGAGGCATATGGGGGCTAATGGAGAGGCATATGGGGGCTAATGAGGCATATGGGGGCTAATGGAGAGAGGCATATGGGGGCTAATGGAGAGGCATATGGGGGCTAATGATGAGAGGCAGCATATGGGGGCTAATGATGAGAGGCAGCATATGGGGGCTAATGAGAGGCATAATAACACTGTCATCCACAGATGCCCCCATAACAGTGTGTCTTCCACAGATGCCCCCATAACAGTGTGTCTTCCACAGATCCACCATAACAGTACGCCTGCGCACTGATGAGAGACAGAAAGAAGGGGAAAGAATCCGCGGAAGCAAGCAGAGGACGGCACAGCAGACGATTGTAGCAGCTTCTTTTGTAAGTAAATAGTTTTATTATAAATGTATCCCTGCAGACCGCAATTCTCTCATATTTTGTAATCTTATTTATATATACTTATTTTGTTTTTGCCCCCCCATTTTTGACTGTGGTATCTTTGTGCCCCCCCTATATATTATTCCTATATTAAACACTGATTTTGTTGAAAGTACCAATAAATATCGCCTTATTGATAATTTGCATTTTTATTCTAGTGCGTGATTGTGTAGACAGGGCCCCAGTGCACTGTATTGCCCGGGGGCCTATAATGCTCTTAAGATGGCACTGTCTGTGGATGGCATTATGATGGTGGGGGGGATCTGTGGATGGCATTATGATGGTGGGGGGGATCTGTGGATGGCATTATGATGGTGGGGGGGATCTGTGGATGGCATTATGATGGTGGGGGGGATCTGTGAATGGCACTGCTATATGTACTTCATTCATAAAGTAGGCGGAGCAGGCACGTGACCTCAGTGAGTTACGGCCGCCTGCAGCCCGGCCTGCCTGCTAGCGCTTACTGCAAGTTGATCCAGAGGAAGGCAAAAAAAAACCCTGTGAGGTAGAAGCCGATTTCCCCCACTTTAGGGGAAAATAAATTCCTTCCCAACTCCAATCAGGCATCAGAATAACTCCCTGGATCAACGACCCCTCTCTAGTAGCTATAGCCTGTAATATTATTACGCTCCAGAAACACATCCAGGCCCCTCTTGAATTCCTTTATTGTACTCACCATCACCACCTCCTCAGGCAGAGAGCTCCATAGTCTCACTGCTCTTACCGTAAAGAATCCTCTTCTCTGTTTGTGTACAAACCTTCTTTCCTCCAGACGCAGAGGATGTCCCCTCGTCACAGTCCTGGGGATAAATAGCTGATGGGAGAGATCTCTGTACTGACCCCTGATATATTTATACATAGTTATTAGATCTCCCCTCAGTCGTCTTTTTTCTAAAGTGAATAACCCTAATGTTGATAATCTTTCAGGGTACTGTAGTTGCCCCATTCCAGTTATTACTTTAGTTGCCCTCCTCTGGACCCTCTCCAGCTCTGCTATGTCTGCCTTGTTCACTGGAGCCCAGAACTGTACACAGTACTCCATGTGTGGTCTGACTAGTGATGTGTAAAGTGGTAGGACTATGTTCTTATCACGGGCATCTATGCCCCTTCTGATGGAACCCATTATCTTATTGGCCTTGGCAGCAGCTGCCTGACACTGGTTTTTGCAGCTTAGTTTACTGTTTATTAAAATTCCTAGATCCTTTTCCATGTCAGTGTTACCGAGTGTTTTACCATTTAGTATGTACGGGTGACTTGCTTTATTCCTTCCCATGTGCTAAACCTCATCTGCCACTTATCTGCCCAAGCCTCCAATCTATCCAGATCCATCTGTAGCAGTGTACTGTCCTCTGTAGTGTATATACAGTATACTGTCCTCTGTAGTATATATATATATAGTATACTGTCCTCTGTAGTATATATACAGTATACTGTCCTCTGTAGTGTATATACAGTATACTGTCCTCTGTAGTATATATACAGTATACTGTCCTCTGTAGTGTATATATACAGTATACTGTCCTCTGTAGTATATATACAGTATACTGTCCTCTGTAGTGTATATATACAGTATACTGTCCTCTGTAGTATATGTACAGTATACTGTCCTCTGTAGTATATATTTATAGTATACTGTTCTCTGTAGTATATATATACAATATACTGTCCTCTGTAGTATATATACAGTATACTGTCCTCTGTAGTGTATATATACAGTATACTGTCCTCTGTAGTATATATACAGTATACTGTCCTCTGTAGTATATATACAGTATACTGTCCTCTGTAGTATATGTACAGTATACTGTCCTCTGTAGTGTATATATACAGTATACTGTCCTCTGTAGTATATATACAGTATACTGTCCTCTGTAGTATATTTACAGTATACTGTCCTCTGTAGTATATATATACAGTATACTGTCCTCTGTAGTGTATATACAGTATACTGTCCTCTGTAGTATATATACAGTATACTGTCCTCTGTAGTGTATATATACAGTATATTATCCTCTGTAGTATATATGTACAGTATACTGTCCTCTGTAGTGTATATATACAGTATACTATCCTCTGTAGTATATATGTACAATATACTGTCCTCTGTAGTATATATACAGTATACTGTCCTCTGTAGTATATATAAAGGAAACTGTCCTCTGTAGTGTATATATACAATATACTGTCCTCTGTAGTATATATACAGTATACTGTCCTCTGTAGTATATATATACAATATACTGTCCTCTGTAGTGTATATATACAGTATACTATCCTCTGTAGTATATATGTACAATATACTGTCCTCTGTAGTATATATACAGTATACTGTCCTCTGTAGTATATATATATATAGTATACTGTCCTCTGTAGTATATATACAGTATACTGTCCTCTGTAGTGTATATACAGTATACTGTCCTCTGTAGTATATATACAGTATACTGTCCTCTGTAGTGTATATATACAGTATACTGTCCTCTGTAGTATATATACAGTATACTGTCCTCTGTAGTGTATATATACAGTATACTGTCCTCTGTAGTATATGTACAGTATACTGTCCTCTGTAGTATATATTTATAGTATACTGTTCTCTGTAGTATATATATACAATATACTGTCCTCTGTAGTATATATACAGTATACTGTCCTCTGTAGTGTATATATACAGTATACTGTCCTCTGTAGTATATATACAGTATACTGTCCTCTGTAGTATATATACAGTATACTGTCCTCTGTAGTATATGTACAGTATACTGTCCTCTGTAGTGTATATATACAGTATACTGTCCTCTGTAGTATATATACAGTATACTGTCCTCTGTAGTATATTTACAGTATACTGTCCTCTGTAGTATATATATACAGTATACTGTCCTCTGTAGTGTATATACAGTATACTGTCCTCTGTAGTATATATACAGTATACTGTCCTCTGTAGTGTATATATACAGTATATTATCCTCTGTAGTATATATGTACAGTATACTGTCCTCTGTAGTGTATATATACAGTATACTATCCTCTGTAGTATATATGTACAATATACTGTCCTCTGTAGTATATATACAGTATACTGTCCTCTGTAGTATATATACAGTATACTGTCCTCTGTAGTGTATATATACAATATACTGTCCTCTGTAGTATATATACAGTATACTGTCCTCTGTAGTATATATATACAATATACTGTCCTCTGTAGTGTATATATACAGTATACTATCCTCTGTAGTATATATGTACAATATACTGTCCTCTGTAGTATATATACAGTATACTGTCCTCTGTAGTATATATACAGTATACTGTCCTCTGTAGTGTATATATACAATATACTGTCCTCTGTAGTGTATATATACAGTATACTGTCCTCTGTAGTATATATACAGTATACTGTCCTCTGTAGTATATATATACAATATACTGTCCTCTGTAGTATATATACAGTATACTGTCCTCTGTAGTGTATATATACAGTATACTATCCTCTGTAGTATATATGTACAGTATACTGTCCTCTGTAGTGTATATATATACAGTATACTGTCCTCTGTAGTGTATATATACAGTATACTGTCCTCTGTAGTGTATATATACAGTATACTGTCCTCTGTAGTATATATATACAGTATACTATCCTCTGTAGTATATATGTACAGTATACTGTCCTCTGTAGTGTATATATACAGTATACTGTCCTCTGTAGTATATATACAGTATACTGTCCTCTGTAGTGTATATATACAGTATACTGTCCTCTGTAGTATATATACACAGTATACTGTCCTCTGTAGTGTATATATACAGTATACTGTCCTCTGTAGTATATATACAGTATACTGTCCTCTGTATTATATATACAGTATACTGTCCTCTGTAGTATATATATACAATATACTGTCCTCTGTAGTATATATATACAGTATACTGTCCTCTGTAGTATATATATACAGTATACTGTCCTCTGTAGTATATATACAGTATACTGTCCTCTGTAGTATATATACAGTATACTGTCCTCTGTAGTATATATATACAGTATACTGTCCTCTTCAGTGTAAATTACTTTACACAGTTTAGTGTCATCTGCAAAAATTTATACTTTACTATGCAAGCCTTCTACAAGATCATTAATAAATATATTGAAGAGAATAGGGCCCAATACTGACCCCTGAGGTACCCCACTAGTGACAGTGACCTCTCTAATACTGACCCCTGAGGTACCCCACTAGTGACAGTGACCCCTCCAGTACTGACCCCTGAGGTACTCCACTAGTGACAGTGACCCCTCCAGTACTGACCCCTGAGGTACTCCGCTAGTGACAGTGACCCAATCTGAGTGTGTACCGTTAATAACCACCCTCTGTTTTCTATCCCTCAGCCAGTTACTTACCCACATACAGACGTTTTCTCCCAGTCCGAGCATTCTCATTTTATATGCTAACCTTTTATGTCAGTATTATATTAGTACTTGAAGACAGTATTCTGTGAGGAGTATATGGCCATTCTATGTGGACACTATATGGTAGTATTATTGGTATATTATGTGGAGGTTTTGTATGTCAGTATTATATTGGCACTGAATAGCAGTATTATGTGACTCTTCTTCTCTACGTCTTACTATATTGTCTACATGAAATCTCCACCAGTGACTAAAGCCAATGTGCTGCACTTCACATACATGAGGCTTAATATCACCGCCAGGGCCGGTACAAGGCAGGGGCCGAAGGAGCGGGTGCCCTGGGCGCTACCATTTGCGGACAGGAGGGGGGCGCAGCAGGGCCGGACTGGCCTGCCGGGATACCGGGAAATTTCCCGGTGGGCCGGCAAGCCTGAGTGCCGCAAGGCCGCGGCCCTGGTGACAAGTGGGGGCGGCCGCGGCCGGCGGCAGGGCAGAGCAGGAGATGAGCGCTTCCATTGCGGAAGCGCTCATCTCCATAGTCATCTGTATTGCCGTCCTCAGGACGGCAATACAGATGCCTGCGCTGCGGCAGAGGAGGGAGAGGTGTGTCCCCTCCTGTTCCTCTGATAGGCTGCCGGCCTAGTGCTGGCAGCCTATCAGAGGCCGGTGCAGGCGGCGCGATGACGTCATCGCGTCGCCTGACTGCCGTATAGCGAGGGACACAGACGGAAGAGGCGGCCTGCATCGCATCACATTGCTGGAGGTAAGTATAAGTTTTTTTTATTATTTTTTTTATTTATATAGGTACAATACTGGGCTGGGCTGGCACATAAGGGGGGACTACTGGGCTGGCACATGATAAGGGGGGACTACTGGGCTGGGCTGGCACATGATAAGGGGGGCTACTGGGCTGGCACATGATAAGGGGGGACTACTGGGCTGGGCTGGCACATAAGGGGGGCTACTGGGCTGGCACATGATAAGGGGGGACTACTGGGCTGGCACATGATAAGGGGGGCTACTGGCACATGATAAGGGGGGCTACTGGCACATGATAAGGGGGGCTACTGGCACATGATAAGGGGGGCTACTGGCCCATAAGGGGGCTACTGGCACATAAGGGGGGCTATTGGCACATAAGGGGGGCTACTGGCCCATAAGGGGGCTATTGGCAATAAGGGGGGCTACTGGCACATGATATGGGGGGCTACTGGCACATGATATGGGGGCACTCTGGCTACTGGCACATGATATGGGGGCACTCTGGCTACTGGCACATGATATGGGGGGGGGCTCTGGCTACTGGCACATGATATGGGGGCACTCTGGCTACTGGCACATGATATGGGGGCACTCTGGCTACTGGCACATGATATGGGGGGGGGGCTCTGGCTACTGGCACATGATATGGGGGCATCTATGGGGGCACATCTTACTGCAGATTATTTAGGGGCATCTACTGAGGCTAAAAAGAAGATATTTTATATGGGGGGCTCTGTATAGGGGCATTTTATACTGGGACACATTATGGTGGGTACTATGGGGAAGGGGGGAGCACTATGGGGGTCATCTACGGGGGCACTGAGAAGGGGTATTTTATGTTGGCACATTATGGGAACATTAGCTCAACTGGGGGCATTACAAAGGGGTATGTTTTGCATATTATAAGGAGAATTATTACTACTGGGGGGGGCATTATGGTGGGCTTTATTACTCCCCCATGGTATGACCCCCTAGTAGCAGCACCAGCCTCTCCCTGCTCTGCTATTCCTCTGCCCCTTCTCCAAATCCTTATTATGAAATCTTTCTCATTAGGATAAAGCACAACATCAGCTCCGCCGAGCCCCCGGCCAAGTGTTGAAGTGGCGTCCGAGATCCCCAAGGGCCAAGTCAAGTAACTGTAAGTTTTTATGGGGGTTCTACAAAAGAGCTATCGTGGGGCAAAGTTCATATTCGTGTTTACACACGTGTTTTAAAATGAATACTTTCAAAGTCCCACAGTCCTTTGTTCTATTGCTTTAAGTATATTCTTGTTTTGAAACAACATTGATTCTTTCTTAAAAACGGGGGGGGGGGGGGGGGGGGGGCGCAGTTTGCCATCTTCGCCCTGGGCACCAAATGGCCTTGTCCCAGCCCTGATCACCGCCATAAGCGCCCCTCCACGAGGCGGTATAATGATGCGTATTTCTCTGCTGAGGGCGGGTTTATTGTACACTTGTAGATTATCTGTCATTCCTGTCCTTAAAAGGACACTGACGAACAACAAACAATTAATTTACTGAAAGCTTCCTCCTACAGATTGCTGCTCTTCTACTATTACTGAAAATCCCCCGAGACCCCATTAACCTCGGCTCTTCAGAGACATTTCTGTGACGGCCTCTAGGACTTGTCACAACATCTTCTCATGGAGGAAGTCCTGTGTAATTGCTGCTGTGCTGATGGGGCCATTGTGCTTCGCCTGCTCCAGCAGAAGGGCAACGCGGGGCCGCCGGATAAATAAACCGAAAGAGGATTCGGAGGCATTTGGGATCTTCACTGGAAACAATGTATCAAATGCATTCACCTTACATTATGTTCTACAGGGGCGCATCACCTGCAAACGGCGGGGTGACAACTCTGGGCACATTAATAGGTCGTCCTCCTGCCGCCTCCCTGTAACAGCCGCTACAGGGGCAGAAAGGGGGCCATCCGATTCTAGCTTTTTTAAATGGCGTGCGGCTCCTTTAAGACAATGTCAGCATATTGCTCAGGTTAACTTTGCAATTTACATTCCATATAAATTTGGGGCTCAATCTTCACTGCTGTTCAGTTCCCCCATCTCCTAGGCTAGAGCTACACAGTATAGGCTACAACTACATGGCGACATATAGGGTACAACTAAACCGCAACATAGTGGCGCGACATTTTATAATGCTAGTCTACGGTTTCGCACTGTAACATGCGACATGCTGAAACTGTGACACGACAGTCACAGAAAATACATCTTGGAAGGGTTTTTTGAGGCCGTCGCGTCGCAGTCGCATTTCACTTGTCGCAGTGCAACACAATAGACCAGTATTATAAAATATGTGGTGCGACAAATGCCTTCGTGTAGCCCCAGCCTTAGACTTTGGACACATCCACAGTTGTATTCAAATTTCTGCTCCACCCAGAGCTACGGTGAAAATTCTACCATTATAACATGTTTCGTACTCCAATCACATCCAGAGCTGCATCCACACTTCAGTTACACCCACTGCTTTGTCAAAATTCTACCATTGCAGTATGACTTATACTCCAGTCACATACAGAGCTGGATTCACAATTCAGCAACACCCAGAGCTATCAACATTTTACCACTGTAACATGCCGTACTCCAGTTGCATCCAGAGCTACAATGAAACTTCAGCTGCACCCAGAGCTGTAGTCAAAAATCTACCATTGTATCATCTAATACTCTGTATTTGACTGGAGTATAAGATAAGACGTAACAAAAGAATTGCAAATTCAGCTCTGCATGTGACTGGAGCATGAGAAATGTGTGTAGATCGGTTTGTAGCTGGAATATAAGACATGATGTAACAGCAGAATTGTGAGTGCAGCTCTGGATGTGACTGAAGTATAAGACATTATGTAAGAAAAGTATTGAAAATAGTAAGTGCAGCTCTGGATGTGGCTGGAATATAAGACATGATGTAACAAGAATTGTGAGTGCAGCTCTGGATGTGACTGAAGTATAAGACATTATGTAAGAAAAGTATTGAAAATTCACCTCTGGACTTGACTGAAGTATAAGCCATAATGTAACAGCAGAATAGTGAGTGCAGCTCTGGATGTGGCTGGAATATAAGACATGATGTAACAAGAATTGTGAGTGCAGCTCTGGATGTGACTGAAGTATAAGACATTATGTAAGAAAAGTATTGAAAATTCACCTCTGGACTTGACTGAAGTATAAGCCATAATGTAACAGCAGAAAAGTGAGTGCAGCTCTGGATGTGGCTAGAATATAAGACATGATGTAACAAGAATTGTGAGTGCAGCTCTGGATGTGGCTGGAGTACAAGGTCTGATGTAGCTGAGTTTGGCCGTTGTGACACGTGGCCACGCGGGGTGTTGCATGGACTGTGTGTTCCCTTTGTCCGGTCCCAGGTTGTTGTTTGTCAGTAAATATCAGCGCAGCGTTTTCTTTGCTCGGGTATTAGACGTGTGCGGAGATGTTTATGTTGGCTCGCACACAGTCCGGCTCAGGAGTCTGCACCTTAGCAATGACAATAACACAGATAATCTTCCCATAAACATGACGTATGCACTCCGGACAAACAGACAGATGGAAAGGGCCCCGGGGCCAAGAACAGCTCCTCTGAGGGCCACCTGAGCCAGGAAACACGGAAGGCCAAGCAAGGAAAGTCTAGTTAAGAGGTCACCAAACACTGCAGTGGGAAAATGTCTGTCACCTTCTAAAAGTGTATAATAATTCTTCACAAATATTAGGATTTCTGTCAGTGAATGAAAACCCTCTACAGATATAATACTTCTCACAACTGAAGTTTTGTAACAGTGTATCAGTCAAGACAATGCTCTGTGGTGTAAACACAGCAGCAGTAGCACAATTCTCTCTCCTGTGCTGATGGTTTGTTACAATGTATCAGTCTGGAGTCCAGGAGGTTTCGTATTAAAAGGCAGCATGGCCTACCAAGTCTCTTGATTACACTGCACAAAAAGGACTGTTCTGAATCTCCTTCTCTATAACGATAAATGTTCATAAGAAGCAAACTACAAAAGAGACATCGCAATTCACCCCAGTACCTGCCCCGCTAGTGGTAATGTGAAATATCTGCCATAGGCTCTAAGGAAAGAGCGCCCCTGGTGGCCAGCTGAGGAAATCACAACCCCGAGACCAGAGCAGGAGCCCCTTTATAGGAGTAGATGACTGGCTGGATGCCCACTTCTCAACAGCTGCGATTTTCCAAAGTACAACAGTTTTGAGCATTTTTGGAGCAGCTTTTATCCAGTGTTTCTCAAATTCTATAACGCCTATGAAAAACACCATAGAAAAACTATACATCTAAAAAACACAAAAATGATTTAAAAAAAACATTAAAAAAAAATCAAAGTCCTCCTCTCCCCTGAAATGGCTGATAACAGGGGGCAATAGACTGTATTCTCCTGTCCTACAGTCATCCTCTCCCCTGAAATGGCTGATAACAGGGGGCAATAAACTGTATTCTCCTGTCCTACAGTCATCCTCCCCCCTGAAATGGCTGATAACAGGGGGCAATAGACTGTATTCTCCTGTCCTACAGTCATCCTCTCCCCTGAAATGGCTGATAACAGGGAACAATAGACTGTATTCTCCTGTCCTACAGTCATCCTCTCCCCTGAAATGGCTGATAACAGGGGGCAATAGACTGTATTCTCCTGTCCTACAGTCATCCTCTCCCCTGAAATGGCTGATAACAGGGAACAATAGACTGTATTCTCCTGTCCTACAGTCATCCTCTCCTCTGAAATGACTGATAACAGGGGGCAATAGATTGTATTCTCCTGTCCTACAGTCATCCTCTCCCCTGAAATGGCTGATAACAGGGGCAATAGATTGTATTCTCCTGTCCTACAGTCATCCTCTCCCCTGAAATGGCTGATAACAGGGAGCAATAGATTGTATTCTCCTGTCCTACAGTCATCCTCTCCTCTGAAATGGCTGATAACAGGGAGCAATAGACTGTATTCTCCTATCCTACAGTCATCATCTCCCCTGAAATGGCTGATAACAGGGGGCAATAGATTGTATTCTCCTGTCCTACAGTCATCCTCTCCCCTGAAATGGCTGATAACAGGGGGCAATAGACTGTATTCTCCTGTCCTACAGTCATCCTCTCCTCTGAAATGGCTGATAACAGGGGGCAATAGATTGTATTCTCCTGTCCTACAGTCATCCTCTCCTCTGAAATGGCTGATAACAGGGGGCAATAGACTGTATTCTCCTGTCCTACAGTCATCCTCTCCTCTGACATGGCTGATAACAGGGGGCAATAGACTGTATTCTCCTGTCCTACAGTCATCCTCTCCCCTGAAATGGCTGATAACATGGAGCAATAGACTGTATTCTCCTGTCCTACAGTCATCCTCTCCCCTGAAATGGCTGATAACAGGGGGCAATAGACTGTATTCTCCTGTCCTACAGTCATCCTCTCCTCTGAAATGGCTGATAACAGGGGGCAATAGACTGTATTCTCCTGTCCTACAGTCATCCTCTCCTCTGACATGGCTGATAACAGGGGGCAATAGACTGTATTCTCCTGTCCTACAGTCATCCTCTCCCCTGAAATGGCTGATAACAGGGAGCAATAGACTGTATTCTCCTGTCCTACAGTCATCCTCTCCCCTGAAATGGCTGATAACAGAGGCAATAGACTGTATTCTTCTGTCCTACAGTCATCCTCTCCTCTGAAATGGCTGATAACAGGGGGCAATAGACTGTATTCTCCTGTCCTACAGTCATCCTCTCCTCTGAAATGGCTGATAACAGGGGGCAATAGACTGTATTCTCCTGTCCTACAGTCATCCTCTCCCCTGAAATGGCTGATAACAGGGGGCAATAGACTGTATTCTCCTGTCCTACAGTCATCCTCTCCCCTGAAATGGCTGATAACAGAGGCAATAGACTGTATTCTCCTGTCCTACAGTCATCCTCTCCTCTGAAATGGCTGATAACAGGGGGCAATAGACTGTATTCTCCTGTCCTACAGTCATCCTCTCCCCTGAAATGGCTGATAACAGAGGCAATAGACTGTATTCTCCTGTCCTACAGTCATCCTCTCCCCTGAAATGGCTGATAACAGGGAGCAATAGACTGTATTCTCCTGTCCTACAGTCATCCTCTCCCCTGAAATGGCTGATAACAGGGGGCAATAGACTGTATTCTCCCGTCCTACAGTCATCCTCTCCCCTGAAATGGCTGATAACAGGGGGCAATAGACTGTATTCTCATGTCCTACAGTCATCCTCTCCCCTGAAATGGCTGATAACAGGGGGCAATAGACTGTATTCTCCTGTCCTACAGTCATCCTCTCCCCTGAAATGGCTGATAACAGGGGGCAATAGACTGTATTCTCCTGTCCTACAGTCATCCTCTCCCCTGAAATGGCTGATAACAGGGAGCAATAGATTGTATTCTCCTGTCCTACAGTCATCCTCTCCCCTGAAATGGCTGATAACAGGGGCAATAGACTGTATTCTCCTGTCCTACAGTCATCCTCTCCCTTGAAATGGCTGATAACAGGGGGCAATAGACTGTATTCTCCTGTCCTACAGTCATCCTCTCCTCTGAAATGGCTGAAAACAGGGGGCAATAGATTGTATTCTCCTGTCCTACAGTCATCCTCTCCTCTGACATGGCTGATAACAGGGGCAATAGACTGTATTCTCCTGTCCTACAGTCATCCTCTCCTCTGAAATGGCTGATAACAGGGGGCAATAGACTGTATTCTCCTGTCCTACAGTCATCCTCTCCTCTGAAATGGCTGATAACAGGGGGCAATAGATTGTATTCTCCTGTCCTACAGTCATCCTATCCTCTGAAATGGCTGATAACAGGGGGCAATAGACTGTATTCTCCTGTCCTACAGTCATCCTCTTCCCTGAAATGGCTGATAACAGGGGGCAATAGACTGTATTCTTCTGTCCTACAGTCATCATCTCCCCTGAAATGGCTGATAACAGGGAGCAATAGACTGTATTCTCCTGTCCTACAGTCATCCTCTTCCCTGAAATGGCTGATAACAGGGGGCAATAGACTGTATTCTCCTGTCCTACAGTCATCCTCTCCCATGAAATGGCTGATAACAGGGGGCAATAGACTGTATTCTCCTGTCCTACATTCATCCTCTCCCCTGAAATGGCTGATAACAGGGGGCAATAGACTGTATTCTCCTGTCCTACAGTCATCCTCTCCCCTGAAATGGCTGATAACAGGGAGCAATAGATTGTATTCTCCTGTCCTACAGTCATCCTCTCCCCTGAAATGGCTGATAACAGGGGGCAATAGACTGTATTCTCCTGTCCTACAGTCATCCTCTCCTCTGAAATGGCTGATAACAGGGGGCAATAGACTGTATTCTCCTGTCCTACAGTCATCCTCTCCCCTGAAATGGCTGATAACAGGGGGCAATAGACTGTATTCTCCTGTCCTACAGTCATCCTCTCCCCTGTAATGGCTGATAACAGGGGGCAATAGACTATATTCTCCTGTCCTACAGTCATCCTCTCCCCTGTAATGGCTGATAACAGGGGGCAATAGACTGTATTCTCCTTTTCTACAGTCATCCTCTCCCCTGAAATGGCTGATAACAGGGGGCAATAGACTGTATTCTCCTGTCCTACAGTCATCCTCTCCCCAGAAATGGCTGATAACAGGGGGCAATAGACTGTATTCTCCTGTCCTACAGTCATCCTCTCCCCTGAAATGGCCGATAACAGGGGGCAATAGACTGTATTCTCCAGTCCTAGTCATCGTCTCCCCTGAAATGGCTGATAACAGGGAGCAATAGACTGTATTCTCCTGTCCTACAGTCATCCTCTCCCCTGAAATGGCTGATAACAGGGGGCGATAGATTGTATTGTCCTGTCCTACAGTCATCCCCTCCCCTGAAATGGCTGATAACAGGGGGCAATAGACTGTATTCTCCTATCCTACAGTCATCCTCTCCACTGAAATGGCTGATAACAGGGAGCAATAGACTGTATTCTCCTGTCCTACAGTCATCCTCCCAACTGAAATGGCTGATAACAGGGGGCAATAGATTATATTCTCCTGTCCTACAATCATCCTCTCCCCTGAAATGGCTGATAACAGGGGGCAATAGACTGTATTCTCCTGTCCTACAGTCATCCTCCCAACTGAAATGGCTGATAACAGGAGCAATATACTGTATTCTCCTGTCCTACAGTCATCCTCTCCCCTGAAATGGCTGATAACAGGGAGCAATAGACTGTATTCTCCTGTCCTACAGTCATCCTCTCCCCTGAAATGGCTGATAACAGGGGGCAATAGACTGTATTCTCCTGTCCTACAGTCATCCTCTCCCCTGAAATGGCTGATAACAGGGGGCAATAGACTGTATTCTCCTGTCCTACAGTCATCCTCTCCCCTGAAATGGCTGATAACAGGGGGCGATAGATTGTATTGTCCTGTCCTACAGTCATCCCCTCCCCTGAAATGGCTGATAACAGGGAGCAATTGACTGTATTCTCCTTTCCTACAGTCATCCTCTTCTCTGAAATGGCTGATAACAGGGGGCAATAGACTGTATTCTCCTGTCCTACAGTCATCCTCTCACCTGAAATGGCTGATAACAGGGAGCAATAGACTGTATTCTCCTGTCCTACAGTCATCCTCTCCTCTGAAATGGCTGATAACAGGGAGCAATAGACTGTATTCTCCTGTCCTACAGTCATCCTCTCCTCTGAAATGGCTGATAACAGGGAGCAATAGACTGTATTCTCCAGTCCTAGTCATCGTCTCCCCTGAAATGGCTGATAACAGGGAGCAATAGACTGTATTCTCCTGTCCTACAGTCATCCTCTCCCCTGAAATGGCTGATAACAGGGGGCAATAGACTGTATTCTCCTGTCCTACAGTCATCCTCTCCTCTGAAATGGCTGATAACAGGGAGTAATAGACTGTATTATCCTGTCCTACAGTCATCCTCTCCCCTGAAATGGCTGATAACAGGGAGCAATAGACTGTATTCTCCTGTCCTACAGTCATCCTCTCCCCTGAAATGGCTGATAACAGGGGGCAATAGACTGTATTCTCCTGTCCTACAGTCATCCTCTCCTCTGAAATGGCTGATAACAGGGAGCAATAGACTGTATTCTCCTGTCCTACAGTCATCCTCTCCCCTGAAATGGCTGATAACAGGGGGCAATAGACTGTATTCTCCTGTCCTACAGTCATCCTCTCCCCTGAAATGGCTGATAACAGGGAGTAATAGACTGTATTATCCTGTCCTACAGACATCCTCTCCCCTGAAATGGCTGATAACAGGGGGCAATAGTTTGTATTCTCCTGTCCTACAGTCATCCTCTCCCCTGAAATGGCTGATATCATGGGGCAATAGATTGTATTCTCCTGTCCTACAGTCATCCTCTCCCTTGAAATGGCTGATAACAGGGGGCAATAGATTGTATTCTCCTGTCCTACAGTCATCCTCTCCTCTGAAATGGCTGATAAACAGAGGGCAATTGATTGTTTTCTACTGTCCTACAGTCATCCTCTCCCCTGAAATGGCTGACAACAGGGGGCAATAGACTGTATTCTCCTGTCCTACAGTCATCCTCTCCCCTGAAATGGCTGATAACAGGGAGCAATAGACTGTATTCTCCTGTCCTACAGTCATCCTCTCCTCTGAAATGGCTGATAAACAGAGGGCAATTGATTGTTTTCTACTGTCCTACAGTCATCCTCACCCCTGAAATGGCTGATAACAGGGGACAATAGATTGTATTCTCCTGTCCTACAGTCATCCTCTCCCCTGAAATGGCTGATATCAGGGGGCAATAGATTGTATTCTCCTGTCCTACAGTCATCCTCTCCCTTGAAATGGCTGATAACAGGGGGCAATAGTTTGTATTCTCCTGTCCTACAGTCATCCTCTCCCCTGAAATGGCTGATATCAGGGGGCAATTGATTGTTTTCTACTGTCCTACAGTCATCCTCACCCCTGAAATGGCTGATAACAGGGGACAATAGACTGTATTCTCCTGTCCTACAGTCATCCTCCCCCTGAAATGGCTGATAACAGGGGACAATAGACTGTATTCTCCTGTCCTACAATCATCCTCACCCCTGACATGGCAGATAGCAGGGGGCAATAGACTGTATTCTCCTGTCCTACAGTCATCCTCTCCCCTGGAATGGCTGATAACAGGGAGCAATAGATTGTATTCTCCTGTCCTACAGTCATCCTCTCCCCTGAAATGGCTGATAACAGGGGGCAATAGATTGTATTCTCCTGTCCTACAGTCATCCTCTCCCCTGAAATGGCTGATAACAGGGAGCAATAGATTGTATTCTCCTGTCCTACAGTCATCCTCTCCCCTGAAATGGCTGATAACATGGAGCAATAGGCTGTATTCTCCTGTCCTACAGTCATCCTCTCCCCTGAAATGGCTGATAACAGGGAGCAATAGACTGTATTCTCCAGTCCTACAGTCATCCTCTCCCCAGAAATGGCTGATAACAGGGAGCAATACACTGTATTCTCCTGTCCTACAGTCATCCTCTCCCCTGAAATGGCTGATAACGGGGCAATAGACTGTATTCTCCTGTCCTACAGTCATCCTCTCCCCTGAAATGGCTGATAACAGGGGGCAATAGACTGTATTCTCCTGTCCTACAGTCATCCTCACCCCTGACATGGCAGATAGCAGGGGGCAATAGACTGTATTCTCCTGTCCTACAGTCATCCTCTCCCCTGGAATGGCTGATAACAGGGAGCAATAGACTGTATTCTCCTGTCCTACAGTCATCCTCTCCCCTGAAATGGCTGATAACAGGGAGCAATAGATTGTATTGTCCTGTCCTACAGTCATCCTCTCCCCTGAAATGGCTGATAACAGGGAGCAATAGACTGTATTCTCCTGTCCTACAGTCATCCTCTCCCCTGGAATGGCTGATAACAGGGAGCAATAGACTGTATTCTCCTGTCCTACAGTCATCCTCTCCCCTGAAATGGCTGATAACAGGGAGCAATAGACTGTATTCTCCTGTCCTACAGTCATCCTCTCCCCTGAAATGGCTGATAACAGGGAGCAATAGATTGTATTCTCCTGTCCTACAGTCATCCTCTCCCCTGAAATGGCTGATAACAGGGGGCAATAGACTGTATTCTCCAGTCCTACAGTCATCCTCTCCCCAGAAATGGCTGATAACAGGGAGCAATACACTGTATTCTCCTGTCCTACAGTCATCCTCTCCCCTGAAATGGCTGATAACGGGGCAATAGACTGTATACTCCTGTCCTACAGTCATCCTCTCCCCTGAAATGGCTGATAACAGGGGGCAATAGACTGTATTCTCCTGTCCTACAGTCATCCTCTCCCCTGAAATGGCTGATAACGTGGCAATAGACTGTATTCTCCTGTCCTACAGTCATCCTCTCCTCTGACACAGCTGATAACAGGGGTCAATAGACTGTATTCTCCAGTCCTACAGTCATCCTCTCCCCTGAAATGGCTGATAACAGGGAGCAATACACTGTATTCTCCTGTCCTACAGTCATCCTCTCCCCTGAAATGGCTGATAACGGGGCAATAGACTGTATTCTCCTGTCCTACAGTCATCCTCTCCTCTGAAATGGCTGATAACAGGGGGCAATAGACTGTATTCTCCTGTCCTACAGTCACCCTCTCCCCTGAAATGGCTGATAACAGGGAGTAATAGATTGTATTCTCCTGTCCTACAGTTATCATCTCCCCTGAAATGGCTGATAACAGGGGGCAATAGACTGTATTCTCCTGTCCTACAGTCATCCTCTCCCCTGAAATGGCTTATAACAGGGGGCAATAGATTGTATTCTCCTGTCCTACAGTCATCCTCACCCCTGAAATGGCTGATAACAGGGAGCAATAGACTGTATTCTCCTGTCCTACAGTCATCCTCTCCCCTGAAATGGCTGATAACAGGGGGCAATAGACTGTATTCTCCTGTCCTACAGTCATCCTCTCCCCAGAAATGGCTGATAACAGGGGGCAATAGACTGTATTCTCCTGTCCTACTGTCATCCTCTCCCCTGAAATGGCTGATAACAGGGGGCAATAGACTGTATTCTCCTGTCCTACAGTCATCCTCTCCCCAGAAATGGCTGATAACAGGGGGCAATAGACTGTATTCTCCTGTCCTACAGTCATCCTCTCCCCTGAAATGGCTGATAACAGGGGGCAATAGACTGTATTCTCCTGTCCTACAGTCATCCTCTCCCCTGAAATGGCTGATAACAGGGGGCAATAGATTGTATTCTCCTGTCCTACAGTCATCCTCTCCCCTGAAATGGCTGATAACAGGGGGCAATAGATTGTATTCTCCTGTCCTACAGTCATCCTCTCCCCTGAAATGGCTGATAACAGGGGGCAATAGATTGTATTCTCCTGTCCTACAGTCATCCTCTCCCCTGAAATGGCTGATAACAGGGGGCAATAGACTGTATTCTCCTGTCCTACAGTCATCCTCTCCCCTGAAATGGCTGATAACAGGAGGCAATAGACTGTATTCTCCTGTCCTACAGTCATCCTCTCCCCTGAAATGGCTGATAACAGGGAGCAATAGACTGTATTCTCCAGTCCTACAGTCATCCTCTCCCCTGAAATGGCTGATAACAGGGGGCAATAGATTGTATTCTCCTGTCCTACAGTCATCCTCTCCCCTGAAATGGCTGATAACAGGGGGCAATAGATTGTATTCTCCTGTCCTACAGTCATCCTCTCCCCTGAAATGGCTGATAACAGGGAGCAATAGATTGTATTCTCCTGTCCTACAGTCATCCTCTCCCCTGAAATGGCTGATAACAGGGAGCAATAGGCTGTATTCTCCTGTCCTACAGTCATCCTCTCCCCTGAAATGGCTGATAACAGGGAGCAATAGACTGTATTCTCCAGTCCTACAGTCATCCTCTCCCCTGAAATGGCTGATAACAGGGGGCAATAGACTGTATTCTCCTGTCCTACAGTCATCCTCTCCCCTGAAATGGCTGATAACAGGGAGCAATACACTGTATTCTCCTGTCCTACAGTCATCCTCTCCCCTGAAATGGCTGATAACGGGGCAATAGACTGTATTCTCCTGTCCTACAGTCATCCTCTCCCCTGAAATGGCTGATAACAGGGGGCAATAGACTGTATTCTCCTGTCCTACAGTCATCCTCTCCCCAGAAATGGCTGATAACAGGGAGCAATACACTGTATTCTCCTGTCCTACAGTCATCCTCTCCCCTGAAATGGCTGATAACGGGGCAATAGACTGTATTCTCCTGTCCTACAGTCATCCTCTCCCCTGAAATGGCTGATAACAGGGGGCAATAGACTGTATTCTCCTGTCCTACAGTCATCCTCTCCCCTGAAATGGCTGATATCAGGGGGCAATAGATTGTATTCTCCTGTCCTACAGTCATCCTCTCCCTTGAAATGGCTGATAACAGGGGGCAATAGATTGTATTCTCCTGTCCTACAGTCATCCTCTCCTCTGAAATGGCTGATAACAGGGGGCAATAGACTGTATTCTCCTGTCCTACAGTCATCCTCACCCCTGAAATGGCTGATAACAGGGGACAATAGACTGTATTCTCCTGTCCTACAGTCATCCTCTCCCCTAAAATGGCTGATAACAGGGGCAATAGACTGTATTCTCCTGTCCTACAGTCATCCTCACCCCTGACATGGCAGATAGCAGGGGGCAATAGACTGTATTCTCCTGTCCTACAGTCATCCTCTCCCCTGGAATGGCTGATAACAGGGAGCAATAGACTGTATTCTCCTGTCCTACAGTCATCCTCTCCCCTGAAATGGCTGATAACAGGGAGCAATAGATTGTATTGTCCTGTCCTACAGTCATCCTCTCCCCTGAAATGGCTGATAACAGGGAGCAATAGACTGTATTCTCCTGTCCTACAGTCATCCTCTCCCCTGGAATGGCTGATAACAGGGAGCAATAGACTGTATTCTCCTGTCCTACAGTCATCCTCTCCCCTGAAATGGCTGATAACAGGGAGCAATAGATTGTATTGTCCTGTCCTACAGTCATCCTCTCCCCTGAAATGGCTGATAACAGGGAGCAATAGACTGTATTCTCCTGTCCTACAGTCATCCTCTCCCCTGAAATGGCTGATAACAGGGAGCAATAGATTGTATTCTCCTGTCCTACAGTCATCCTCTCCCCTGAAATGGCTGATAACAGGGGGCAATAGACTGTATTCTCCAGTCCTACAGTCATCCTCTCCCCAGAAATGGCTGATAACAGGGAGCAATACACTGTATTCTCCTGTCCTACAGTCATCCTCTCCCCTGAAATGGCTGATAACGGGGCAATAGACTGTATACTCCTGTCCTACAGTCATCCTCTCCCCTGAAATGGCTGATAACAGGGGGCAATAGACTGTATTCTCCTGTCCTACAGTCATCCTCTCCCCTGAAATGGCTGATAACGTGGCAATAGACTGTATTCTCCTGTCCTACAGTCATCCTCTCCTCTGACACAGCTGATAACAGGGGTCAATAGACTGTATTCTCCAGTCCTACAGTCATCCTCTCCCCTGAAATGGCTGATAACAGGGAGCAATACACTGTATTCTCCTGTCCTACAGTCATCCTCTCCCCTGAAATGGCTGATAACGGGGCAATAGACTGTATTCTCCTGTCCTACAGTCATCCTCTCCTCTGAAATGGCTGATAACAGGGGGCAATAGACTGTATTCTCCTGTCCTACAGTCATCCTCTCCCCTGAAATGGCTGATAACAGGGAGTAATAGATTGTATTCTCCTGTCCTACAGTTATCATCTCCCCTGAAATGGCTGATAACAGGGGGCAATAGACTGTATTCTCCTGTCCTACAGTCATCCTCTCCCCTGAAATGGCTTATAACAGGGGGCAATAGACTGTATTCTCCTGTCCTACAGTCATCCTCTCCCCTGAAATGGCTGATAACAGGGGGCAATAGATTGTATTCTCCTGTTCTACAGTCATCCTCTCCCCTGAAATGTCTGATATCAGGGGGCAATAGACTGTATTCTCCTGTCCTACAGTCATCCTCACCCCTGAAATGGCTGATAACAGGGAGCAATAGACTGTATTCTCCTGTCCTACAGTCATCCTCTCCCCTGAAATGGCTGATACAGGGGGCAATAGACTGTATTCTCCTGTCCTACAGTCATCCTCTCCCCAGAAATGGCTGATAACAGGGGGCAATAGACTGTATTCTCCTGTCCTACAGTCCTCCTCTCCCCTGAAATGGCTGATAACAGGGGGCAATAGACTGTATTCTCCTGTCCTACTGTCATCCTCTCCCCTGAAATGGCTGATAACAGGGGGCAATAGACTGTATTCTCCTGTCCTACAGTCATCCTCTCCCCAGAAATGGCTGATAACAGGGGGCAATAGACTGTATTCTCCTGTCCTACAGTCATCCTCTCCCCTGAAATGGCTGATAACAGGGGGCAATAGACTGTATTCTCCTGTCCTACAGTCATCCTCTCCCCTGAAATGGCTGATAACAGGGGGCAATAGATTGTATTCTCCTGTCCTACAGTCATCCTCTCCCCCTGAAATGGCTGATAACAGGGGGCAATAGACTGTATTCTCCTGTCCTACAGTCATCCTCTCCCCTGAAATGGCTTATAACAGGGGGCAATAGATTGTATTCTCCTGTCCTACAGTCATCCTCTCCACTGAAATGGCTGATAACAGGGAGCAATAGACTGTATTCTCCTGTCCTACAGTCATCCTCTCCCCTGAAATGGCTGATAACAGGGAGCAATAGATTGTATTCTCCTGTCCTACAGTCATCCTCACCCCTGAAATGGCTGATAACAGGGAGCAATAGACTGTATTCTCCTGTCCTACAGTCATCCTCTCCCCTGAAATGGCTGATACAGGGGGCAATAGACTGTATTCTCCTGTCCTACAGTCATCCTCTCCCCAGAAATGGCTGATAACAGGGGGCAATAGACTGTATTCTCCTGTCCTACAGTCCTCCTCTCCCCTGAAATGGCTGATAACAGGGGGCAATAGACTGTATTCTCCTGTCCTACTGTCATCCTCTCCCCTGAAATGGCTGATAACAGGGGGCAATAGACTGTATTCTCCTGTCCTACAGTCATCCTCTCCCCAGAAATGGCTGATAACAGGGGGCAATAGACTGTATTCTCCTGTCCTACAGTCATCCTCTCCCCTGAAATGGCTGATAACAGGGGGCAATAGATTGTATTCTCCTGTCCTACAGTCATCCTCTCCCTGAAATGGCTGATAACAGGGGGCAATAGATTGTATTCTCCTGTCCTACAGTCATCCTCTCCCCCTGAAATGGCTGATAACAGGGGGCAATAGACTGTATTCTCCTGTCCTACAGTCATCCTCTCCCCTGAAATGGCTTATAACAGGGGGCAATAGATTGTATTCTCCTGTCCTACAGTCATCCTCTCCACTGAAATGGCTGATAACAGGGAGCAATAGACTGTATTCTCCTGTCCTACAGTCATCCTCTCCCCTGAAATGGCTGATAACAGGGAGCAATAGACTGTATTCTCCTGTCCTACAGTCATCCTCTCCCCTGAAATGGCTGATAACAGGGGGCAATAGACTGTATTCTCCTGTCCTCTTGACCACTCTAATATCATATTATAATAGACCGTGTCCCATTTATATTGTAGTCAGCCACTATCCAGCCTGATAACAGGGAAGAAAAGCTTAATCTGCTCCAACATTCGGACTGAGCCTTTGTTCCTTAGGTTTTATTAGATTTTATCAGCTTCACATTCCTATAGAAAAATCCAAAGACAGAGCTCCATCTAGTTATACTGATACATAGTGGATTAATGACTGAGCAGATACAATGTATCACACATGATTATGGTTATTCTTATACATAGGAGATTAGTGACTGAGCAGATACAATGTATCACACATGATTATGGTTATACTGATACATAGGAGATTAGTGACTGTGCAGATACAATGTATCACACATTATTATGGTTATTCTTATACATAGGAGATTAGTGACTGAGCAGATACAATGTATCAAACATGATTATGGTTATACTGATACATAGGAGATTAGTGACTGTGCAGATACAATGTATCACACATTATTATGGTTATACTTATACATAGGAGATTAGTGACTGAGCAGATACAATGTATCACACATGATGATGGGTTTTATTGATACATAGTAGATTAGGTACAGAGCAGATACAATGTATCACACATGATTATGGTTAAACTGATCCATAGTAGATTAGTGACTGAGCAGATACAATGTATCACACATTATTATGGTTATACTTATACATAGGAGATTAGTGACTAAGCAGATACAATGTATCACACATTATTATGGTTATACTTATACATAGGAGATTAGTGACTGAGCAGATACAATGTATCACACATGATTATGGTTAAACTGATCCATAGTAGATTAGTGACTGAGTAGATACAATGTATCACACATGATTATGGTTATACTGATACATAGGAGATTATTTACAGAGCAGATTCAATGTATCACACAGGTAAGCAGTTATTTTCATGACAATTTCTCCCTTTATTGATTAAAAACCATATTTGACGTCCCAGCAGATTCTTTGTGGCCACCGACTGAGCCTTTGATGCGCTGCCAAGAGCCTGGGATGCATTTTTCTCCTCCAGAGGGAAAGCACTGTGCCAGGCAGCCTGTGGGGGCCCGGAGCACGTGGTGGGGGGCAGACATCTGGTTCCGCTAGATGCTCATATAAGGCAAACGAGGCCAATAAAGGCAATTACATTAGGATCATCTAAGAGCATAAATACCAAAGGACACAGATTACGGGGCAGAAGGCTCCTCTACAGTCCCAGCAGCGTCCTGGATTAGGATCCTCACCTTCCAGCTCTAGGAGGGGTCTTCTAGGGGACGTTCTGTTTCCAGGCAGAGCACAGGGCTTGTAGGGTTATAGGTGAGGGTTGTAGTTATTCTTTGATCACTACGGTACCATCACCTAAAACTGGTCATTACCACTGCTCTGCTCCACCTGGAACCAGAACCTACCCACCATTGGAAGACCCCTAATTGACTTGGAAGGTGAAGACCATAATCTACTGAGAAGCTGCAGCCACTAGGGACCTTCTTGTCGAGAAATCTGTGATTTTTGGTATTTATCCTTCAATTTCTGAGGATCATCGCTTTAAAGTATCTCATGAGTCTTATGAAAAGGACAATTCAGGCAGAAAATATTTTGGGATGTTTTGCAATCTTGGACGATGGTGACAAGATTGCAGATGACATGAGGACATGTTTTGTAGGAGACAGGGTCCTTGTGGTTTCATCAAGTGTTCAGGTAGTGTTCACTTAAAGGGGTTGTTCAGAATTAAATATGTCTGCTTTCTAACACAAACCTGTCCATGGGCTGTGTCTTATACTACAGTTCATCTCCATTAAAGTGAGGGGTGGAGATGTTCCCTTCAACCAAAACTCTGCCCCATGGTACTGGTTTCATCCTGGATATTGCCATACACAATAAAGTCTGATGAAAAGATCAATTCCATGAAAATATTGGAATTTCTAGAAATTCAGGTAATTGACAATAGTAATGTCATCTGGAGGTTTTACATTCAGATATGGGTGCAATAGGAGAGATGGTCCTATCGGTTCTGTTGAGGGCCCATGAGGAAGGGATTGTCACCATTTAGAAGGTCTCATGAAGGACTATGAATACCCTCTTAACCCTACAGATTTGCTAGATTATTGGTATTGTACAGTGTGTATTGGACCCTAGAGTACATATGCTTCTCGCTACTGACCCCCTTCCCTTGCTGATACTTAAAGGGGCCCTCCCAGTCATCATATAATGTTACAATGATGACCCCTTCCCTTTAAGAAACAAATGATAATCAGGCTTGAACATTGTAGAATAAAAATGTATAAATCTCTTTCAGTTATGTCAGGTCAACTGCCATTTTTATATATTCTCCATGTTGAGTGGAGCTTTGTTGTCACATGCTAAATGATGTAAAACTAGCGGGGGGGATTAGTTGTCATGGAAATAACAACCACATTCTGCTACAGTTACAAATCATATTACAACAACGTCTATAGGGAGCACAAACCCTTCAAAATGTCCCCCTGAGGGCAGCAAATATCATGTAAACGTTGGGTTTTCTGGACTAAAGGATGCCGGTCTGGATTGCATGACTTCTACAGCACTTTTCATATTCAGAATGAGACAGAAGAGCTGTGTACATGAAGTCTGATCCCATCGCACTTGTCCTCACTTATAGTAAACATTCCCTGCTGTACGGGATAATTACCTCCCAAAACATTGAGTAATATTGAAGTATTAGCACCAAGAAAAATGTCTATGTCTACAGCTCCTTCTAAGAAGGAAGAAGGGACTGGAGACATGAAAGGACAAAGCAAGACATTCACTCCAATAGGTTAAGCTTTCTGGTGTGTAGCCAAACTGCCTCTTATCTCATTTTATGGAAAGGACAATATGGTGGCACATGGATGGAGATACCAAACCTAGAGCCAAAGAGTAGGGCTGCTCACCACAGTCCATATAGAACATGTTTTTTAGAAGATAAAAGCCAAGAACTACTCAAATCCCAAGATCACAGAGAGAAGATTATAGCCATGAACTGGTCAAAGTCTAAGGTCATAGAGGGGAGTTTATATCTAAGAATCAGTCAAAATTGAAGGTCATAGAGGGGAGATCACAGCCAAGAACCAGTCAAAATCGAAGGTCATAGAGGGGAGATCACAGCCAAGAACCATTCAAAATCTAAGGTCATAGAGGGGAGATCACAGCCAAGAACCAGTCAAAATCTAAGGTTATAGAGGGAAGATCACAGCCAAGAACCAGTAAAAATCTAAGGTCATAGAGGGGAGATCACAGCCAAGAACCAGTCAAAATCTAAGGTCATTGAGGCGAGATCACAGTCAAGAACCAGTCAAAATCTAAGGTCATAGAGGGGAGATCACAGCCAAGAACCAGTCAAAATCTAAGGCCATAGAGGGGAGATCACAGCCAAGAACCAGTCAAAATCTAAGGTCATAGAGGGGAGATCAGAATCATAACAAAAACTAATCAAGATCTAAGGTTGCAGAGAGAAAATAATAGCCAACCAGTCAAGGTGTAAGGTCATAGAAAGGAAATCATAGACAAAAAGTAGTCAAGGTCACAGAGGGGAGATTGCACCCAACAACTGGTCAAGGTCAAAGGTCACAGAACGGAAATTATAGCCAATAACTAATCAAGGTCTAAGATCATAGAGAGAAGATCATAGTCATACTCAAGGTCTAAGGTCACAGAAGGGAGATAATAGCCAAGAACTATTCAAAGTCTAAGGTCACAGATTGAAGATCATGCCAAGAACTAGTCAAGATCTATACTTACATGTGGATGATTGTAATTAAGAAGAAGTCTCCGCATAGGGTCCCAAGAAGGGGAATTTAATTATGCTGAAGTCAATATTTACAGGCAGGAGATTGTAGTCAGAAACAAGGTCTAAAGTCACCGATAGGGAATCATAGCTAAGAGGTAAAATCAGAAGTGCAGACGATTATGGCCAAAAACTTTCCAAGGTCAAAGGCTACAAACAGGAGATTATAGTCAAAAATGTGCCATGGTCTAGAGTCATAATAAGAAGAACACAGCCAATAACGAGACAAGATCTAGAGCCAGAGCAGAAGATTGCACCTTTCCCTATTGTACAATTTTTAAAATGGTTTTGATGATGGTGACTGCTTGAAGATTATAGAAGATATGAGTATATGTTTGGAATGAGACATGGGCTGTCTTATTTCATCAAGTGTCCAAGTGATTTAATGCAGGCAGGCCATGGAAAGGTGTCAGTGGATGAGTTGCTCACCAGAGAAACCTGACCCAAAACACGGAACTACCTCCAATCCCCCACCTTTATACTGCACTTGGGGTCCCGTGTTTGAATTTGGTAAGACAAACCATAAAGGTTCCCATAACCAATACAGTTGATAAATAAACAATTCAGAATCAAAGTTGCAAAATTGTTTTAAATTGTTTTTACATTTTGGAAACAATGGTGATGGTCATCAGAAGATTTTAGGTGCCATTGAGGGTTCAGGTAGGGTTCATATAAGACCTGATTATATCCTTATTTAATGACAATTGTCATAAATAAAGATGCTGCTTGCCAAGAGCTAGGTCAAGGTCTAGAGTCACATGTGAAAGACTGTGGTGAAGAGCAAGTTGGTCAAGACACTAAAGTCGATAAAAAGATTGTGATCTAAGACCTTGGACTGTTCTTGACTACAGGCAAGAGATCATAGCCAAGAACTAGTTAAGATCTAGTCAATAACAAGTCTCTGCACATGGTCCCAAGTAAGGGATGATGATGATGCTGAGCTCAATGTTTACGACAGGAGATTAGTCAAGAGCAATCCAAGGTCTAAGTATACAGGAGTTCATAGCCAAGACCTAGACAAGATGTAGAGTTACAAGGAAAATATTGTCAATGCACTTGGTTCCATGGAGAATTTGACAAAGAAGAAGCTAGGGTCAATGTTGATGTTGAGGAAACTGTAGTCAAGAATAAATTCAAGTGAGAGGTCCCAAACACCAAACCTGGATTAATTCATAGCCAAGGACAGTAGGTAGAAGATAGTTGTGAGGAACACTTCAAGGTTAATCATAAGAGACAAGAGATGGTGGCCAGGAACAATTTGGTATGACCATGATCTCCTGCCTGGGACTCATGACATCAAGGTCATGGAGACTATTGTACCTTAGTTGATAATGAAGTGGTAGTCTTCTTTTCAATAAATGTAAAGATGTAATTGAGTTGATGATACCAAAGATGTGCTCACATCCAGGCTGGCTTTAAGTGGAAGGTTGGACTTGGCTAAAAAAGATGGCCTACACGAGCAGAGTAAACACCTATACATCTATGGCAGACACCAGTGGAGTGACCTATGAACACCTATACATGAATGTATGGTACCGGCCAGGATGACATGACGGGCTGTGTAGTCCGTGAGGGAATTTTCCTGAGAATGTTCAGCCTTTTTGTTTTAGATGATGTTTCTACCGGATGAATTTTATTATGACTTCATCTTGATGGACTAATTTTTAATTTACTAATCACTGAGATGATTCTTGCGGGTTCTTTGTGTTATCGATCCCATAGGAGTCAACAGTAAGACAACAGCCGGCTTCCCAGAAGGTGCGGTAATTGGAATGAACATTTCCTTTTTCTCATTAGTGGGGTAAAGAGGACTCAGAAATTCTCACTTCTCTCATCTTCTAGAAATGAGGTAGAAATGACTTTTCAAGCAAATACCTCATTGACCATCAATATTAATGAGGCTCAAGCCGCTCCCTAACAAGGCCGGAGGTGGAAGGCAAAGATGAAGAATCAACCTCCGGAAAACAGCCCAACCTGATGACATAAGACCAGGAGGGGACCACCGATGGCCAATATCCCTAGTAGATGTCCAGTTCAAAGATCTTGTCCATCTACAGACAGATCACCCCACTAACAGGAAAAGTCCAAGATGGCCCTTGGGGGAGGAGTATTTATGACCAGAGTCACCTTCCCAACTGTTGGAGAATCCAGCAATATACGGGCACCACGTAGATCTGATGATAAGGAAAGAGGGATGATGATGTCGGAGGCCATAGTGGTGGCGAGGACATACCGCATGAACCCCAATTTCACATTTTTAGGGCAATCTTCCTCATTCATGCATTTCCTGTTAAATAATTTGGTCATTAATTACATTGTCCTCCCGTTTCGACTGTCAGTACCAAGCATTTTGGCCACTGCAATAATTCACTGTATGGCAGTATTACTGTGGTCAGATTATTCGGGCTTGGAGATGGCAGTATTACTGTGGTCACATTATTCGGGCTTGGAGATGGCAGTATTGAGGCACAGTAGAGCATTGTAGGCTGATATTACTTTAGAACCGCATGACTACACCTGTGGATCCTGGGACGATGGGCACAGCATAGCAGTATTATTTTAAGCATTGTATTGTAATAATTACTGAACATTGCAGCACGTGAGCACGTTATGATGGAAACTCTGGAGCGTGGAGACGATAATTGGGAATAGTATGGTGGTGGTTAAACACGATATGATGGCAATATTTGAATGCTGTATGGTAGACGTTTCGGCATGGTATCAGAATATTATTTGACATGTATATGGCGGTATTATTTGTGTGCCCGGTGATTAATCTGCGTGCTGATTGGCAGTATTTGTGAATCTAACTTTGATACATATTCTATAAAATATCTTTACTGATGATCCCAGAAAACCTCTAATCACCAGCGACAGACGTGTCCGGCCGGGAGGCTACAGCTGGAAGGCGCAGGATTCTGACCTGTGATAAAACTGTAATTATTAATTATTAGATTCGCCTGGAATAACCGCAGAGACAATCCAGCAATCTGCGCGCAGGGCGGTGAGGGGGCGGAAATACGGAGAAAGACAGATCTATAATTTATGAGATGAAGAGAATTTCTGCTGCCATTAATCTTATCCAGACCTTCCCCATCTAATAGCAGAACAAGAAGTATTACCTGATGTAAGAAGAAAACAGGAGAAAATGCGATAGATAGATAGATAGATAGATAGATAGATAGATAGATAGATAGATAGATAGATCATAGATAATATAGATAGATAGATAGATAGATAGAAGATACAGTCAGGTCCATAAATATTGGGACATCGACACAATTCTAACATTTTTGGCTCTATACACCACCACAATGGATTTGAAATGATACGAACAAGATGTGCTTTACCTGCAGACTGTCAGCTGTAATTTGAGGGTATTTACATCCAAATCAGGTGAACGGTGCAGGAATTACAACAGTCTGCATATGCGCCTCCCACATTTGTGAAGGGACCAAAAGTAATGGGACAATTGGCTCCTCAGCTGTTCCATGGCCAGGTGTGTGTTATTCCCTCATTATCCCAATTACAATGAGCAGATAAAAGGTCCAGAGTTCATTTCCAGTCTGCTATTTGCATTTGGAATCTGTTGCTGTCAACTCTCAAGATGAGATCCAAAGAGCTGTCACTATCAGTGAAGCAAGCCATCATTAGGCTGAAAAAACACAACAAACCCATCAGAGAGAAAGAAAAAACATTAGGCGCGGCCAAAACAACTGTTTGGAACATTCTTAAAAAGAAGGAACGCACCGGTGAGCCCAGCAACACCAAAAGACCCGGAAGACCACGGAAAACAACTGTGGTGGATGACCGAAGAATTCTTTCCCTGGTGAAGAAAACACCAGTCACAACAGTTGGCCAGATCAAGAACACTCTCCAGGAGGTAGGTGTATGTGTGTCAAAGTCAACAATGAAGAGAAGACTTCACCAGAGTGAATACAGAGGGTTCACCACAAGATGTAAACCATTGGTGAGCCTCAAAAACAGGAAGGCCAGATTAGAGTTTGCCAAACGACATCTAAAAAAGCCTTCACAGTTCTGGAACAACATCCTATGGACAGATGAGACCAAGATCAACTTGTACCAGAGTGATGGGAAGAGAAGAGTATGGAGAAGGAAAGGAACTGCTCATGATCCTAAGCATACCACCTCATCAGTGAAGCATGGTGGTGGTAGTGTCATGGCGTGGGCATGTATGGCTGCCAATGGAGCTGCTTCTCTTGTATTTATTGATGATGTGACTCCTGACAAAAGCAGCAGGATGAATTCTGAAGTGTTTCGGGCAATATTATCTGCTCATATTCAGGCAAATGCTTCAGAACTCATTGGACGATGCTTCACAGTGCAGATGGACAATGACCCAAAGCATACTGCAAAAGCAACCAAAGAGTTTATTAAGGGAAAGAAGTGGAATGTTCTGCAATGGCCAAGTCAATAACCTGACCTGAATCCGATTGAGCATGCATTTCACTTGCTGAAGACAAAACTGAAGGGGAAATGCCCCAAGAACAAGCAGGAGCTGAAGACAGTTGCAGTAGAGGCCTGGCAGAGCATCACCAGGGATGAATCCCAGCGTCTGGTGATGTCTATGCGTTCCAGACTTCAGGCTGTAATTGACTGCAAAGGATTTGCAACCAAGTATTAAAAAGTGAAAGTTTGATTTATGATTATTATTCTGTCCCATTACTTTTGGTCCCTTAACAAGTGGGAGGCACATATGTAACTGTTGTAATTCCTGCACCGTTCACCTGATTTGGATGTAAATCCCCTCAAATTAAAGCTGACAGTCTGCAGGTAAAGCACATCTTGTTAGTTTTATTTCAAATCCATTGTGGTGGTGTATAGAGCCAAAAATGTTAGAATTGTGTCGATGTCCCAATATTTATGGATCTGACTGTAGATAGATAGAAAATAGATAGATAATAGATAGATAGATAATAGATAGATAGATAGATAGATAGAATGGAAAGATGGAAGTGGAGATTTATCTGTCAATAGGACACAGTCAGTAGACATTAGTTCTGGGCCATTAACCCATTCAGCCATTATACTGCGGAGCCTGGATGTAAATGTCCACATTATGGGGCCCTAGAGAGTAAAGGGCCCCATCTGCTGCTCATCCAGCTAATTGCCTCTGCCTGTAATGGGCCCTCGTCTGGGCTGAGGTGGAGCGGACATTGTGAGTGTGATGGTCACCAGGAGACCCCCGGCCGCTGCCTCCAGCATGGAAACTATAGATCCATGGAAGAAAGTGATGTCAGCCTCAGATCCTCGTGATGTTCTCCATACTGCAGGAGTCTGGGGAAAGCTGGGTTACAACCCCAGCTGCAGCCGTACAAATCTGGGTATTAAAGGGGTACTCTTAGCAGCTATACCATGAGTTGCTGACTGGTGGAGTCCAGCCGCAGGGACTGACCCACATTTCTCCCTTTGCACTGAATTCAGGTGCTGTACAAGATATGGATGCAGCTCTGGATGTGACTAGAGTATAAAGGTATAACTGAGGAGGTCGGGGGCCCAGAATAGGAGATCAGCGGCTCCCGGACACCGTTTAACATTCGGGTTCTGCTCTGATCGTGAACCTGGACTGAACTGACAGGTTTCCACTTAACCCTTTCCATGCCTCACCCGCCTTCCACTCACTGTGTTGGTCAGGCGCCCACCCAGCTTTCCACAGATCGGAACAGTCTAGAAATCACCACAGCCGACCTGTCCCTTATGAAGCCAGGAGATGATCCCTTAAAGCAGGCATCCTCAAACTGCGGCCCTCCAGCTGTTGCAAAACTACAACTCCCAGCATGCCCAAACAGCCTACAGGTATCAGCCTACAGCACGGCATTGTGGGAGTTGTAGTTTTACAACAGCTGGAGGGCCGCAGTTTGAGGATGCCTGCCTTAAAGGAACGCTTCAGACAAAACAGAGTGTTCTCCCAAGAACTGGACCAGATGGGGCGGAGCTTGACAACCAATAGTGAATGTTCCGCCCCTGTGTGAAAGTTCACCTGATGTGTTCCTTAAAGATGGGGGTTAGTTCGATTACTAGAATAAGGGGACCCAGTGCCCCCAGTGATACCACTAAGGAGTCTGACTGGAGCGGACCCCTACCCACCCTGGGCAAAGGCTGGAATATCCCTTTAAATGAGAGCCTCTTCAGGATGCTGTAGTATATTGCTTCAGCCCAAGTGATGAGAGAGACAGTGTGGGCTTCACAGGTGCTCTGCCAATTAAAGGCACACAAGGCCTGGTTACTGGCAAATCTGTTCATGGTAGGTGTGGCTGGTGGAGTGGGCATCATGGCGTGGGACTAGTGAAGGAGACCATGGGTGTTGGAGGGGGCATCATGGCGTGGGACTAGTGAAGGAGACCATGGGTGTTGGAGGGGGCATCATGGCGTGGGACTAGTGAAGGAGACCATGGGTGTTGGAGGGGGCATCATGGCGTGGGACTAGTGAAGGAGACCATGGGTGTTGGAGGGGGCATCATGGCGTGGGACTAGTGAAGGAGACCATGGGTGTTGGAGGGGGCATCATGATGTGGGACTGGCGGAGGAGACCATCGGTGTTGGAAGGGGCATCATGGTGTGGGACTGGCGGAGGAGACCATGGGTGTTGGAGGGGGCATCATGGTGTGAAGCTGGTGAAGGGGGCATTATGATTTGGGACTGGTGGAGGGGGCATCATGGTATGTGACTGGTAGAGGAGGTGTTGTGATTTTGGGTTGGTGGAGAAGACCATCATGTCGGACTGGTGGAGGGGTATTAGTATAGTAGTAAGAAGATTGCAGCACACAGTTTTTCTTGTTGCTATTAAGTTTTATTCTTCCAAAAAAATTTTTTCATCACATAATTAGAGTTCCGGTGCACTAATCACAGCTAAGGGCATAGAAGAAAACGACCAGACGTTTCGGCCTTTCACGGCCTTCCTCAGTGGTCTTAAATCTTTTGTGCTGTGTGTCAGGGGTTCTGCGCCGGATGCACCATGGTGGAGGGGACATCATGGGTTGAGAGTGTTGGTCGGGGCATCATGGTTTGGGGCTAGTGGAGGAGACTCCAACAATAAGATGTGAAGCGGCACTCACAATCCTCGGCTAAACCCCGGTGTATAGGAATCGACCACAGCTCAGCCTCCTAATTCTGAGACACTATCGGTGGTGCTCAGCCCTAATAGAGTGCGGTGATACAGATATAACCATGTAGAGAAATGAAGAAGGGCGGCACTCACCAGTCTACCAACTTATGATTGTTGCTTTATTCAGTCAGTAAGACAGCTGTTGGCGTCCTGCCCGATGCCGCCAATAAAAACGGACTGAATAAAGCAACAATCATAAGTTCGTACACTGGCGAGTGCCGCCCTTCTTCATTTCTCTACATGGCTAGTGGAGGAGACGTTGTGATTTGGGGGGGGGGGTCATGGGTTGGAGCTGCTTCGCTGGCTCATGGCCTGGACACCTTGCGAACGATGACTTCGAAGGAGTCCGCCGAGTCAGAGTCCTGGGCAGAGGCGGCTACAGTACATGACCTGAAGAGCGCTGTGCACACAAGGCACCCCAGACATAGTGATGAACTGAAACACATCTGCAGGGAGGAATGGTCCAACGTTCCACCGCAGCACATGGTGGAGGCCATTACTAATAACGGGGCTCCATGGGTTATTACAGTCAGGGGTTCACTTACTTTTTCTCCTTGCGCTGTGGACGATCATTCATAGTATGAACGGTAGAGCGGTCTGTGCGTCATCAGTTACATTGTGACGTTATATTAGTAACGGAGAGATCCAGGGAACCACAAAGGGTTCACTTACGTTTTCAGACATTATGGAGAAGAGAAGACTGCCCCCCCCCCCACCCCACCCCGGTGCGGGAAGAGAGCGGGGGGAGGGGGGGGTCAATCATATAATGATGTTACCTGTTAAACGTGATGGAAACTAAAACCTGCTCCATCTGCGGGGGCGGGGCGGGGGGTAAGCGGCTTTACTCTTATATAACAGGACACATTACTATGATGAGAGACGGATCTACAGGAACGCGCTCCAAATCATCGACCCCATCACAGGAATGAGTCTCCTGTTACATCAGCTGGTATTCTCCAGTCACAGCCAGAGCTGCGTCCACACACCTGCTGTGCAAGCGGCTTTACTACGTAATGGGACATACTTATTAGGCCCCATTCACACGTTTGCAATTCCGATCCCCAAAAAATAGAACATGTCCTATTCTTGTCCGGGACAATAGCGACAAGAATCGGCATATTCTATTAGTGGCGGTGATGTGCGGTCCGCAAAACACACAACGGACCAGCAGGAAACTACTAGAACTGGGAATGCAGCTTTAGATGTGACTAGAGTAACCCCCCGGGAGGTTGTCAGCACCAATCGAGACAGAGAAGAGACAGTAATACAAATAAGAGCTTTATATTCATGATAAAGTGCAGACACCGGGGGAAGGGGGGAGGGCAGAGTCATATGGGGGGGGGACTCATCTGTGCGGATAAGGACATAAACTTAATTGTACTGATGTAGCAGAGCTGAGTTTGTCACCATGTGTCATCTGTGTTGTTACATAGGACTGCAGGTGACATCTACTACATTATCTGTACTCAGAGAGCTGTCACTGTGTTATCTGTGGTGTTACATAGGACTGCAGGTGACATCTACTACATTATCTGTACTCAGAGTTATTATTCTGTTATCTGTGGTGTTACATAGGACTGCAGGTGACATCTACTACATTATCTGTACTCAGAGTTATTATTCTGTTATCTGTGGTGTTACATAGGACTGCAGGTGACATCTACTGCATTATCTGTACTCAGAGAGGTATCACTGTTTTATCTGTAGTGTTACATAGGACTGCAGCTCTACATTATCTGTATTCAGATGTATTACCCGGTTAGTGCTGTAGTATGTGTTTCCGGCAGTCCTATGTAACATGATCTGTACTCAGTGTTAAAATCATATTTATTACAGTATATATTATATAAAACCGTTCAATAAATTCAGCTCTGCTACATCACACATTTATGGTGGCCGGTACTTGGAGCCATTTCCATTGTGCGTTTGTCCACGGCGCTTCCCTTCTCCCAGGAATAGTGGCTGTCAGTGGGCGGCCGGCGCCAGGTTTTGTGCTGCAGCAGTCGGAGGCTCCGGGCGTCACCTCTTGTCTCCGCCATTCCCTTGTCAGTACTCGCTCCACAGGACGGCCTTCTTCCCCCGGTCCACACTGAGCACGTAGTCCCCGGACACGGACCAGGCCACGGCGTTCACTGCCGTACTGTGCAGGGAGAGAGAAGATGTAATCCTGAAATACTCTGTGCTGCTGGAGGGCAATGCTCCTTCCACCTACAATCAATTCTCATTTCCTATAGGGGACATGAGCAGCTGCTCTGCCAATGAAGGGTTAAGAACATTAACATTCACTGGAGTTATATCCCCTGCGTGTGCTCCCAGGGGGGGGAGGGGGGGATTATAAGTGATAACGATGAGCCCCCCGCCCCCAACAGACTGCACCCCCACGACAGGGGCAGCCGCAGTGCCACGCCCACAACCGAGGCAGCCGCAGCGCCACCTCCCCGCCGACAGAGGCAGCCGCAGCGCCACCTCCCCGCCGACAGAGGCAGCCGCAGCGCCACCTCCCCGACGACAGAGGCAGCCGCAGCGCCACCTCCCCGACGACAGAGGCAGCCGCAGCGCCACCTCCCGACGACAGAGGCAGCCGCAGCGCCACCTCCCCGCCGACAGAGGCAGCCGCAGCGCCACCTCCCCGCCGACAGAGGCAGCCGCAGCGCCACCTCCCGACGACAGAGGCAGCCGCAGCGCCACCTCCCCGCCGACAGAGGCAGCCGCAGCGCCACCTCCCCGCCGACAGAGGCAGCCGCAGCGCCACCTCCCCGCCGACAGAGGCAGCCGCAGCGCCACCTCCCGACGACAGAGGCAGCCGTAGCGCCACCTCCCCGACGACAGAGGCAGCCGCAGCGCCACCTCCCCGCCGACAGAGGCAGCGCCACCTCCCCGCCGACAGAGGCAGCGCCACCTCCCCGCCGACAGAGGCAGCGCCACCTCCCCGCCGACAGAGGCAGGCCGCAGCGCCACCTCCCGACGATAGAGGCAGCCGCAGCGCCACCTCCCCGACGATGACAGAGGCAGCCGCAGCGCCACCTCCCCGACGATAGAGGCAGCCGCAGCGCCACCTCCCCGACGATGACAGAGGCAGCCGCAGCGCCACCTCCCCGACGATGACAGAGGCAGCCGCAGCGCCACCTCCCCGCCGACAGAGGCAGCCGCAGCGCCACCTCCCGACGATAGAGGCAGCCGCAGCGCCACCTCCCCGACGATGACAGAGGCAGCCGCAGCGCCACCTCCCCGACGATGACAGAGGCAGCCGCAGCGCCACCTCCCCGCCGATGACAGTGATGGCACTGCGTAATAGATAATGCAGCTCTGGATGTAACTAGAGGATTATAAATGCTTTAACTGTAGGATTATGAATGCACCTCTTGATGTGACTAGAGAATAAGACATGATGGAACTACACCATAGTGAATGCAGCTCTGGATGTGAGTAGAGCACAAGACCTGTGTCACTCAGGATCAGTCTGCAGATGATCTCACCTGTGCTCCCCCGTCAGACTCCGCTCCAGAAGTCCAGTCCTCGTGTTCCATATGAAGATGGTCCCGTCAGAGGAGCCGGCCATACTGTAACTGCTGTCCGGGCTGCAGAGACACAAGAGCGCCATTACACCCCCGGAGCCTGGGAAAGCTGGGTGATGACCCACGGGAGAGCTTATAATGCAGTGGTACAACCTCCGCTGAGACAGATTGCAAGCTCTTGGGCTGAGAGAAGCCGCACTGCCTTCCCTTCCTCACCTCAGAATCGCCTTGGTCCAGTCGCAGCCGCATTTGAAGCCGTCGGCTCTGTGAGAAGAGAGGGCGTTAGCGCATCACCGGGGGGTAACATATGACAGAAGGGGGTCCGCCGGCCGTACCTGAACACCAGCCGCACGCCCCCCGTCCGCAGGTCCAGCAGGGTGAGGGCGTCGTCCCGCGAGCAGCTCAGGAGCTGCGTCTGCTCCGGCTCCATGTACAGGGAGGTCACCTTCTCCTCCAGCGTCACCTCCCGGACGCAGAGCTGAGACCTGAGGGACACGACAGGACATGAAAGCGGAGAACGGCGCACAATCCCTGCAATCTGATAATCCAGAACCGAGCTGCACGGTCATGGAATCTCACAATGCAACCAAATCTCTAGTGGTAGCAGGCAAGCAAATGCGTTAATGCAGCTCTGGATGTGACTAGAGAAGACATATCCTCTGGTGTTTCATGTAGATCTGAACCATTAAACTGGAGGGGAGGAGTCACCGGGCAGAGATAAGCGGCGCCCGCCTCCGTTACCTGCTGTCCCAGAAACGGATCTTCTTGTCGTGGTGTCCGCTGATGACGAGGGAGTCGGAGCAGACGACGTCGCTGCAGTACGAGGGCACCGCGATGCACCGCACACCTGCAACACGCAAGCACCACAGGGTCAGCGCAACATGTGACCAGATCCAGCCTGATAGTCCGGCAGCCCTGGACCTATAGCCTCAGCTCAGGGGCCACACGGCCACCGCCAGGGGCCACTCACCGAGGTACAAGTGCATGTACTGAGTGACCCCAGCTGGTCGCCCCCCGGCACCACTTATCGGAGTCACTGGATGCCGGATTAAAGGGAGATAAAGGTTTATATGTAGCCATATGACTGCAGACTATCGGGTGCCGGATTACAGGACTCTCCCTGTACATAGCTATGTGACTGCAGACTATCGGGTGCCGGATTACAGGACTCTCCCTGTACATAGCCATATGACTGCAGACTATCGGGTGCCGGATTACAGGACTCTCCCTGTACATAGCTATATGACTGCAGACTATCGGGTGCCGGATTACAGGACTCTCCCTGTACATAGCTATATGACTGCAGACTATCGGGTGCTGGATTACAGGCCTCTACCTGTATATAGCCATATGACTGCAGACTATCGGGTGCCGGATTACAGGACTCTCCCTGTACATAGCCATATGACTGCAGACTATCAGGTGCCGGATTACAGGACTCTCCCTGTACATAGCTATGTGACTGCAGACCATCGGTGCCGGATTACAGGACTCTCTGTACATAGCTATGTGACTGCAGACTATCGGTGCCGGATTACAGGACTCTCCCTGTATATAGCTATGTGACTGCAGACTATCGGGTGCCGGATTACAGGACTCTCCCTGTACATAGCTATGTGACTGCAGACTATCGGGTGCTGGATTACAAGCCTCTCCCTGTATATAGCTATATGACTGCAGACTATCGGGTGCCGGATTACAGGACTCTCCCTGTACATAGCTATGTGACTGCAGACTATCAGGTGCCAGATTACAGGACTCTCCCTGTACATAGCTATGTGACTGCAGACCATCGGTGCTGGATTACAGGACTCTCTGTACATAGCTATGTGACTGCAGACTATCGGTGCCGGATTACAGGACTCTCCCTGTATATAGCTATGTGACTGCAGACTATCGGGTGCCGGATTACAGGACTCTCCCTGTACATAGCTATGTGACTGCAGACTATCGGTGCCGGATTACAGGACTCTCTGTACATAGCTATGTGACTGCAGACTATCGGTGCCGGATTACAGGACTCTCTGTACATAGCTATGTGACTGCAGACTATCAGGTGCCGGATTACAGGACTCTCCCTGTATATAGCTATGTGACTGCAGACTATCGGGTGCCGGATTACAGGACTCTCCCTGTACATAGCTATGTGACTGCAGACTATCGGTGCCGGATTACAGGACTCTCTGTACATAGCTATGTGACTGCAGACTATCAGGTGCCGGATTACAGGACTCTCCCTGTATATAGCTATGTGACTGCAGACTATCGGGTGCCGGATTACAGGACTCTCCCTGTACATAGCTATGTGACTGCAGACTATCGGGTGCTGGATTACAAGCCTCTCCCTGTATATAGCCATATGACTGCAGACTATCGGGTGCCGGATTACAGGACTCTCTGTACATAGCTATGTGACTGCAGACTATCGGTGCCGGATTACAGGACTCTCCCTGTATATAGCTATGTGACTGCAGACTATCGGGTGCCGGATTACAGGACTCTCCCTGTACATAGCTATGTGACTGCAGACTATCGGTGCCGGATTACAGGACTCTCTGTACATAGCTATGTGACTGCAGACTATCGGTGCCGGATTACAGGACTCTCTGTACATAGCTATGTGACTGCAGACTATCAGGTGCCGGATTACAGGACTCTCCCTGTACATAGCTATGTGACTGCAGACTATCGGGTGCTGGATTACAAGCCTCTCCCTGTATATAGCTATATGACTGCAGACTATCGGGTGCCGGATTACAGGACTCTCCCTGTACATAGCTATGTGACTGCAGACTATCGGTGCCGGATTACAGGACTCTCTGTACATAGCTATGTGACTGCAGACTATCAGGTGCCGGATTACAGGACTCTCCCTGTACATAGCTATATGACTGCAGACTATCGGGTGCCGGATTACAGGACTCTCCCTGTACATAGCTATGTGACTGCAGACTATCAGGTGCCAGATTACAGGACTCTCCCTGTACATAGCTATGTGACTGCAGACTATCGGGTGCCGGATTACAGGACTCTCCCTGTACATAGCTATGTGGCTGCAGACTATCGGTGCCGGATTACAGGACTCTCCCTGTACATAGCCATATGACTGCAGACTATCGGGTGCCGGATTACAGGCCTCTCCCTGTATATAGCTATATGACTGCAGACTATCGGTGCCGGATTACAGGACTCTCCCTGTACATAGCTATGTGACTGCAGACTATCGGTGCCGGATTACAGGACTCTCCCTGTACATAGCTATATGACTGCAGACTATCGGTGCCGGATTACAGGACTCTCCCTGTACATAGCTATATGACTGCAGACTATCGGTGCCGGATTACAGGACTCTCCCTGTACATAGCTATATGACTGCAGACTATCGGTGCCGGATTACAGGACTCTCCCTGTACATAGCTATATGACTGCAGACTATCGGTGCCGGATTACAGGACTCTCCCTGTACATAGCTATATGACTGCAGACTATCGGTGCCGGATTACAGGACTCTCCCTGTACATAGCTATGAGACTGCAGACTATCGGGTGCCGGATTACAGGACTCTCCCTGTATATAGCTATATATATATATATACACATACAGCTCTGGTTACTATGACGATGCAGAAAATAAGAAGTGAGCACGGATGTAACACGTGACAAGAAACATGGCGACTCCGCGGTCACAGCCTTACCGTCTCCTGAGCGAGGCGCAGCGAGAAAGTAAAGAGCAAAGTGATTATCAGAACACATGTCACACGGAGCGGCACCCGAGCCCACAGACCGGGGCCACGCTGATATGTGCATATTAGGTGCGCTTCCCCTTTAAGAATCCAATCAATCAGAAAGAATTACGTCCGGGAAAGCTGGGTGACTACCTGTGTACAACACCGGAATCCGGAGAGGCCTGGCCCTTTAAGAGGATGTAGCCTCTAATACATAGAGAAAAGCACTGGCCTCTATCTGGGGCCCCCGGGGTATGTGATGGAGCTGGAGGGGGGCTGCCCCTGGGTGAAGCCTCTAGGGGATGACGCCACCTACAGGCTGCTTTAGGCAGGTCCCACTCCCTGACGGTCCGGTCCATGCTGCAGGTGACCGCACGGTAGGTGGACATCTTGAACCTGGCGGCCGTGACCTTCCCCGTGTGCCCGGTCATCTTGTCCTGGGAGGAAAACATAAGGATACAGAGGTCAATACCATTTACAGGGGCCCCAAGGGGCCGACAGGAGCCAGATCCAAGAACTTTCTAATACAGGTTGTGATTCAATTCCTCAAGATCTCTACTTGCTGTCAGCAAACGTAAATTGTCTTTTCATCCAGGTCAAACACTTCTCACAGCTGACGATTTGTTACAATTGTATCCAGTCCGCTATCAACTTCAGAAGGATACAATGTATCAAAGCGGCTATAAAATGTGACAAACTATCAGGACGCCGAGGATTGTGTAGACCGGATACAAATGTAGCAAGTCCCCAGAAGTCTGACCATAAACAAGAAGGCTACAATCACTCTCAGCAAGCAGAGGTACTGATCATAACATACAGAGCATGTTAAAGAGCTGCAGAAATGGTGTCGCCAACCAAAAGTCAAGAGAGCGGCGAGAAGAGACGTACGTTGGCTTTGGTGTCCAGCTTCCACAGATGAGCCGATCCATCAAATGAGGCGGCCAGGATCTGCACCCCCTGAAATAAAGAGGAAGCGCCGCGTGAGACCCCCGGACTCCCCTCAGAACCATCAGCCGGTTACACTGTTCTCTGCTGCCACCTACAGGAGACGAGGGGGATCACACATGGTCAATAGTATTGATCCGCCCGAATTACATCCGTTTCCCTTTGTTGTTGGCTTTACACCTCTTCAGCCGCCACCTGGCATTGAGCAGAGCGGAGCCTGGGCCCAGCGTGACCCCCTCCCACTGCTAAGGTCTAAGCACTGATAGCAGTGGGTGTGAAGTGCAGCGGGTGCACATACTTAACCCTAGATACAAAGTAAAAGTCCTCCCATAGCGGCACAGCGCCCCCTCCAGGCTCCACAGCGCCCCCTCCAGGCTCCACAGCGCCCCCTCCAGGCTCCACAGCGCCCCCTCCAGGCTCCACAGCGCCCCCTCCAGGCTCCACAGCGCCCCCTCCAGGCTCCACAGCGCCCCCTCCAGGCTCCACAGCGCGCCATTCCTCTATTCCCAGCCTGAGACGGCTGATAACTGGGACCATAGATGGGACAATCAGAGTCGGAATGGTCCAGAGAGCGGCATACGCACCGAGGGGTCAAACTCAATGCTGGTTATTCCTCCGTTACTCCCCTGGAGCACTTGCTGGCACTGGAGCTGCCCTAAAGAGCGAGAGAAACGGAGAAAACTAAATATATACAATATATAACACAGGAAACATAAAGCTAAAACACAGCAAATAGAAAAATAACTAACTATAAAACACAATAAATAGAAAAAGCACTAATGATAAAATACAGCAAATATAAAAACTATAAAATACACCAACTAGAAATATATTAATGACAAATATACTAAATATAAAACACTAACGATAAATTACACTAAATATAAAAATAAAATTACACTAAATGTGAAATATACTAAATCAGGGCTCAACAAATCCCGGGCGCCAGGTCGCCATGGCGACCAGGAATTTGGTCCTGGCGCTTGGGTATTTGTCAGCCCGTTTTCAAAGATGCGCTCGGCGCGCACCATGGTTTCCTGAGCCGGCACAGTGGAGAAGGAGAGGAGTCCCTCCCCCCACTGTGCGCGGCTGCCGCTGGCCACTAAGAACAGAGTAGGAGGAGAAGGAGGGGAGGGACTGTGGCCACTGCGCCACCAATGAATGTGCCGGCCATATCCTGGCCCCTATGACTGCACGCTGTGATCCGCGCGATTAACCCCTCAGTTGAGGGGTTAATCGCGCAGATCACAGCGTCCTGTCAGAGCCTGGTCGGGTGCCGGGAATGTTTGTCTGCATTGGTGGCAGTGGGCAGTTCCGATCGGTGGGCAGTGTAATGCTGGGGCTCCGATCGGTTACCATGGCAGCCAGGAGTCACGCTACTGAAGTCCTGGCTGCGATGGTATGTTAGTGAGCAGCATTATACTCACGTGCGCCGTGGCCGCCGGTCGCTCCTTCTTCTGTCTGTGCGGCTCATTGCTAATACTTATAGCCGCACAGACCTATGAGAAGAAGGAGCGACCGGCGGCCACGGCGCACGTGAGTATAATGCTGCTCACTAACATACCATCGCAGCCAGGAGGGGGCTGATAAGAGGGAGGGGGGGAGGGGCTGATTAGAGGCTGGGGGGGGCTGATCAGAGGCGGGAGGGGCTGATCAGAGGCTGGGGGGGCTGATCAGAGGCTGGAGGGGCTGATCAGAGGCTGGAGGGGCTGATCAGAGGCTGGAGGGGCTGATCAGAGGCTGGAGGGGCTGATCAGAGGCTGGAGGGGCTGATCAGAGGCTGGGGGGCTGATCAGAGGCTGGGGGGGCTGATCAGAGGCTGGGGGGGCTGATCAGAGGCTGGGGGGGCTGATCAGAGGCTGGGGGGGCTGATCAGAGGCTGGGGGAGCTGATCAGAGGCTGGGGGAGCTGATCAGAGGCTGGGGGAGCTGATCAGAGGCTGGGGGAGCTGATCAGAGGCTGGGGGGCTGATCAGAGGCTGGGGGGGCTGATCAGAGGCTGGGGGGGCTGATCAGAGGCTGGGGGGGCTGATCAGAGGCTGGGGGGGCTGATCAGAGGCTGGGGGGGCTGATCAGAGGCTGGGGGGGCTGATCAGAGGCTGGGGGGGCTGATCAGAGGCTGGGGGGGCTGATCAGAGGCTGGAGGGGCTGATCAGAGGCTGGAGGGGCTGATCAGAGGCTGGAGGGGCTGATCAGAGGCTGGCTGCCATGGTCAGCTCCCTGCTGTTGTGTGCACAAACCACAGGGCAGCAGGGAGAGTGTAAAGTCCTATTCACCCTAATAGAGCTCTACTAGGGGGAATAGGACAAGGGTTCTAGCCCTTAAGGAGGCTAATAGTTATTAAATAAAAAGTAAAAAACAAAAAAAAAGTTTAAACACCCCCCCCCCCCCCCCAAATATAGAAAACAATATATCGCATATCGCACATGCTTAAAATTATATCGCAATATAGATTTTATGACGCGGCTCCGCCTGGCTCCTAACTTTTTTAGCTGGCTCCTAGATTCCAAGGAAATTTGTCAAGCCCTGTACTAAATATAAAAATACACTAAAATATAAAATGAAAAATACACTATAAAATGCACTAAATAGAAAAATAAATTACACTAAATATAAAACACTAAATAAACCTCTTTTCCGCCTGGCAGCAGAGCTCACACTCTAGCCGGACACTACCAGGGCCTCACGCACCGGACTGTACGCTACGTATTTTGCAGTCGGCAGATTGTAGATTCGTAAACACAGATACCGTCCGCGTTGCTCCTGCAACTTTTGCGGACCCGTTGACTTCAATGGTCTGCATTGTGCAGCCAAGTACAGGACATGATGTTTTCGCGGACAATCCGCGCGTTTTCCGCATCTGTGCGTCAGTATCGCAAAATGCAGACCACGGACCTAAGCGAGTGGGTTTGCACAGAAAAAAAAAAAATAATAATGCGGGCGGCACAAGGAGGACATTTGTATTTTGAGGATCTACAATTTGTGTGCACGAGGCCCTAACCAGAAAAGATAAGAGGAGAACTCCATTCCCTGCCGACCGCTCCGCTGCGGGGTCACCCCACAGGCACAGGATGAGAGCTTTATTACACCCCTGCATTATAGTTGGGAAATCCCCCCGGGGCGGAGCTCCTTATTCGGGGCTCAGCGTCCGCCGATCCTCACCTCCTACAACGTCCCAGATCTTCACCACCCGGTCCGCCCCTCCGGTGGCCACCATCCTGGAGTTGGGGCTGAACTTGACCGCGTGAATTTCAGAGTCATGGACCTCCTGAAAGAAATCAAAGTAGATCAGTCTCATAAGCTGCATCATGTGACCATTATAGGGGAGGAGCATCAGGAAAACAGCTTCTTCAATGATTGGGTGAACAGTGCAGTAGTGGGCGGAGTCCTGACTACAGTCAAGTGTCCTCGTAATAGGATTATTTGCACAGGAATCAAAAACAGTGCATCCAAACTCATCGCGTGCAATATCTCTGCTTGCTGTCAGTGAATTAAAACTCTTGTTTATGTTCAAATGTGATAAGTCTGTAAATACCTAGGCCTACCATAATAAAAATAATAATAATAATAATAAATAAAATGTATTTATATAGCGCCATCATATTCCGCAGCGCTTTACAAATTCATAGGGTTCATGTACGAAACAAAACTAACTGGCTAATATGCAACTGAAACACTAGGAGTCTGGGCCCTGCTCGCAAGAGCTTACAATCTATGAGGAGTTGGGGGTGACCCACAAGGTAGTGGATTGTGATAAGTAGGATTTGAGCCATTATTGAACAGACAGGAGCGGTGCCGGCCGATCTGCTTCAGGTTTGGGACGACTACAGGATCGAGTTTAGGCCAGAGGAGTTGGTGGGGGGAGGTTTAGTCAGGGAATAGTCGGTTTAGGTAGCTTGATAAGCCTGCCTGAAAAGATGGGTTTTTAAGGCACGTTTGAAGGTGGAGAAGTTGTGAATTGACCTAATATTCCGGGGAAGAGTATTCCAGAGAGTAGGTGCAGCTCGAGAAAAGTCTTGAAGACAGGAGTGAGACGTACGAATTATGGAGGTTATTAATCTTAGGTCGCTAACAGAACGGAGAGCAGGAGTAGGGTGGTAGATGGAGATGAGGAGGAGATGTATGGAGGTGCAGCACTGTGGAGAGCATGAGTAGGGTGGTAGATGGAGGTGAGGAGGAGATGTATGGAGGTGCAGCACTGTGGAGAGCATGAGTAGGGTGGTGGGAGGATATGTATGGAGGTGCAGCACTGTGGAGAGCATGAGTAGGGTGGTAGATGGAGATGAGGAGGAGATGTATGGAGGTGCAGCACTGTGGAGAGCACAAGTAGGGTGGTAGCTGGAGATGAGGGAGGAGATGTATGGAGGTGCAGCACTGTGGAGAGCAGGAGTAGGGTGGTAGATGGAGATGAGGGAGGAGATGTATGGAGGTGCAGCACTGTGGAGAGCAGGAGTAGGGTGGTAGATGGAGATGAGGGAGGAGATGTATGGAAGTGCAGCACTGTGGAGAGCAGGAGTAGGGTGGAAGATGGAGATGAAGAGGAGATGTATGGAGGTGCAGCACTGTGGAGAGCACGAGTAGGGTGGTAGATGGAGATGAGGGAGGAGATGTATGGAGGTGCAGCACTGTGGAGAGCACGAGTAGGGTGGTAGATGGAGATGAGGGAGTAGATGTATGGAGGTGCAGCACTGTGGAGAGCACGAGTAGGGTGGTAGATGGAGATGAGGGAGGAGATGTATGGAGGTGCAGCAGGGTGGTAGATGGAGATGAGGGAGGAGATGTATGGAGGTGCAGCACTGTGGAGAGCACGAGTAGGGTGGTAGATGGAGATGAGGGAGGAGATGTATGGAGGTGCAGCACTGTGGAGAGCACGAGTAGGGTGGTAGATGGAGATGAGGGAGGAGATGTATGGAGGTGCAGCACTGTGGAGAGCACGAGTAGGGTGGTAGATGGAGATGAGGGAGGAGATGTATGGAGGTGCAGCAGGGTGGTAGATGGAGATGAGGGAGGAGATGTATGGAGGTGCAGCACTGTGGGAGCACGAGTAGGGTGGTAGATGGAGATGAGGGAGGAGATGTATGGAGGTGCAGCACTGTGGAGAGCACGAGTAGGGTGGTAGATGGAGATGAGGGAGGAGATGTATGGAGGTGCAGCACTGTGGAAAGCACGAGTAGGGTGGTAGATGGAGATGAGGGAGGAGATGTATGGAGGTGCAGCACTGTGGAGAGCACGAGTAGGGTGGACAAAGGAAAGATCAGAGTCAAATGTGGCCCCAAGACAGCGGAGAAGAAGAAGAGCCAGCGAATGATACACTAAAGGAGCGACCAGAGAGATAGGAAGAGAACCAAGAGAGAGCAGTGTCCTTAAGGCCAATTGAGTGGAGCATAGTGAGGAGGAGTTTATGGTCTACGGAATCAAATGCTGCAGACAGATCCAGCAGAATCAGTAGAGAATAGTCACCATTTCTTTTTGCTTTTAGGAGATCGTTAGACACTTTAGTAAGGGCAGTTTCTGTAGAGTGAAAAGGACGAAAGGCAGATTGAAAGGGGTCAAGAAGAGAGTTTGCAGAGAGATAGCTTATTAAGCGAGAGTAGACAAGACGTTCAAGGAGTTTAGAGATGAAGGGGAGGTTAGAAACAGGTCGGTAGTTAGCAGCACAGATCGGGTCAAGAGATGGTTTCTTTAGTAGTGGATACAACTGTATCACTCTCGACATTGCTGTGAACTAGATTGTTATTATGTACACAGTGACTGCTCTAGCAGAATAGCGAGTGCAGCTCTGGAGTATAATACAGGATGCAACTCAGGATCAGTACAGGATAAGTAATGTGATATATGTACACAGTGACTGCTCTAGCAGAATAGCGAGTGCAGCTCTGGAGTATAATACAGGATGCAACTCAGGATCAGTACAGGATAAGTAATGTAATGTATGTACACAGTGACTGCACCAGCAGAATAGTGAGTGCAGCTCTGGAGTATAATACAGGATGTAACTCAGGATCAGTACAGGATAAGTAATGTAATGTATGTACACAGTGACTGCACCAGCAGAATAGTGAGTGCAGCTCTGGGGTATAATACAGGATGTAACTCAGGATCAGTACAGGATAGGTAATGTAATGTATGTACACAGTGACTGCACCAGCAGAATAGTGAGTGCAGCTCTGGAGTATAATACAGGATGTAACTCAGGATCAGTACAGGATAGGTAATGTAATGTATGTACACAGTGACTGCACCAGCAGAATAGTGAGTGCAGCTCTGGGGTATAATACAGGATGTAACTCAGGATCAGTACAGGATAGGTAATGTAATGTATGTACACAGTGACTGCACCAGCAGAATAGTGAGTGCAGCTCTGGAGTATAATACAGGATGTAACTCAGGATCAGTACAGGATAGGTAATGTAATGTATGTACACAGTGACTGCACCAGCAGAATAGTGAGTGCAGCTCTGGAGTATAATACAGGATGTTACTCAGGATCAGTACAGGATAAGTAATGTATGTACACAGTGACTCCACCAGCAGAATAGTGAGTGCAGCTCTGGAGTATAATACAGAATGTAACTCAGGATCAGTACCGGATAAGTAATGTATGTACTCAGTGACTGCACCAGCAGAATAGTGAGTGCAGCTCTGGAGTATAATACAGGATGTTACTCAGGATCAGTACAGGATAAGTAATGTATGTACACAGTGACTCCACCAGCAGAATAGTGAGTGCAGCTCTGGAGTATAATACAGGATGTAACTCAGGATCAGTACAGGATAAGTAATGTATGTACACAGTGACTGCACCAGCAGAATAGTGAGTGCAGCTCTGGAGTATAATACAGGATGTAACTCAGGATCAGTACATGTATACACTGCGTGCAGAATTATTAGGCAAATTAGTATTTTGACCACATCATCCTCTTTATGCCTGTTGTCTTACTCCAAGCTGTATAGGCTCGAAAGCCTACTACCAATTAAGCATATTAGGTGATGTGCATCTCTGTAATGAGAAGGGGTGTGGTCTAATGACATCAACACCCTATATTAGGTGTGCATAATTATTAGGCAACTTCCTTTCCTTTGGCAAAATGGGTCAAAAGAAGGACTTGACAGGCTCAGAAAAGTCAAAAATAGTGAGATATCTTGCAGAGGGATGCAGCACTCTTAAAATTGCAAAGCTTCTGAAGCGTGATCATCGAACAATCAAGCGTTTCATTCAAAATAGTCAACAGGGTCGCAAGAAGCGTGTGGAAAAACCAAGGCGCAAAATAACTGCCCATGAACTGAGAAAAGTCAAGCGTGCAGCTGCCAAGATGCCACTTGCCACCAGTTTGGCCATATTTCAGAGCTGCAACATCACTGGAGTGCCCAAAAGCACAAGGTGTGCAATACTCAGAGACATGGCCAAGGTAAGAAAGGCTGAAAGACGACCACCACTGAACAAGACACACAAGCTGAAACGTCAAGACTGGGCCAAGAAATATCTCAAGACTGATTTTTCTAAGGTTTTATGGACTGATGAAATGAGAGTGAGTCTTGATGGGCCAGATGGATGGGCCCGTGGCTGGATTGGTAAAGGGCAGAGAGCTCCAGTCCGACTCAGACGCCAGCAAGGTGGAGGTGGAGTACTGGTTTGAGCTGGTATCATCAAAGATGAGCTTGTGGGGCCTTTTCGGGTTGAGGATGGAGTCAAGCTCAACTCCCAGTCCTACTGCCAGTTTCTGGAAGACACCTTCTTCAAGCAGTGGTACAGGAAGAAGTCTGCATCCTTCAAGAAAAACATGATTTTCATGCAGGACAATGCTCCATCACACGCGTCCAAGTACTCCACAGCGTGGCTGGCAAGAAAGGGTATAAAAGAAGAAAATCTAATGACATGGCCTCCTTGTTCACCTGATCTGAACCCCATTGAGAACCTGTGGTCCATCATCAAATGTGAGATTTACAAGGAGGGAAAACAGTACACCTCTCTGAACAGTGTCTGGGAGGCTGTGGTTGCTGCTGCACGCAATGTTGATGGTGAACAGATGAAAACACTGACAGAATCCATGGATGGCAGGCTTTTGAGTGTCCTTGCAAAGAAAGGTGGCTATATTGGTCACTGATTTGTTTTTGTTTTGTTTTTGAATGTCAGAAATGTATATTTGTGAATGTTGAGATGTTATATTGGTTTCACTGGTAAAAATAAATAATTGAAATGGGTATATATTTGTTTTTTGTTAAGTTGCCTAATAATTATGCACAGTAATAGTCACCTGCACACACAGATATCCCCCTAAAATAGCTAAAACTAAAAACAAACTAAAAACTACTTCCAAAAATATTCAGCTTTGATATTAATGAGATTTTTGGGTTCATTGAGAACATGGTTGTTGTTCAATAATAAAATTAATCCTCAAAAATACAACTTGCCTAATAATTCTGCACTCCCTGTAAATGATAATTACTGTGTAACAAACTCAGAGACATTCTTTCAGTTTTCATTGATAATTGATGATGCAATATAAATATCAGTGTATGTCTCTACAGACAGGCTCGTACTGGCCCCCGGGGAGCCGGTGAAATCCTCAGGGCCCTTTGCCTGCATGCCTAGATTGATAATCACATGGTCACTAATCAGCGGCAGCTCTGTGTAATAAGCAGCGAGGCGATCACTACAGCGCCAGCAATGGGCAGATAATCTCCGAGCTCTTCTCACCGCTCCTCCTCTAGCATGGCTGCTGCAGTGCTGCGGGGCCCGCCGCCCGATCTGTGCTCTAAGTGCGTGAATCGTCACACAGCAGGAGCAGCCCTGATGCCCGCCCAATTTCTGAGTGAGTCGGTGCAGAGCGCGGCGGCGGGATCTCAGTTTATTTGACAACCAGGCAGCGCTACAGAAGAGAAGAATGAGGATCTGCTGAGAAGTCTGCCCAGACCGCTCTCCTCCCAAACAGGTAGGTATTTACTGTCCTCCCCTCTGGAGATTACAACTCCCAGCATGCCCTGTGGGTTGCAGACCTTCAGGACCTGTTGGGAGTTGTAATTGTAGTTTGTATTGAATAGAACCAAGCCGAAAGCAGACGCCGTGTGAATGGCCCCCAAGCAGGCGCACATCAATGGCGGTTGACAAACTAGAAGTTTATACGGTATAAAGATAAATTAAGAGGGTTCTCCGAGCATCATGAAAAATGCAAGTGTCCCGTGGACCCGCGGAAGAAATTTGGTTTCATTAATACTTACCTGTCCCTAGCTCCACTAATGCTGCTGTCCCAGCCGCACTCGCACCGGCCGCGAGGAGCTCTTCTCCCGAACAGATGTTTGCGCTTCTTTTCCTGTTCAGCTCCATAGTAATAAATGCATCTGAACAGGAAAATAAGCGCACACACCCGGGACAAGAGCGGGCGAGCTGGCGGCCGGTGCAGTGAGGACAATGGAGCAAGGCAGGCAAGTGTTAATGAAACCAAATTTCTTCCACGGGTATTTTTTATGATACCCGGGGAACCCTTTTAGAGTTTGCCTAAAATCACACAGCCTTTAACTGTTTAGGCCTCTTTCACATGAGCGATACGGATCGGCTCCGGATGCGTTCAGCGAAACTCGCACACTTCCGCAAGCGAGTTCAGTCAGTTTTGTCTGTGACTGTGTTCAGTTTTACATCCGGGTGCAATGCGATTTTCACTGAAGCCCCTTTCACTGCTATGGGGCCCGGGGGGCGTGAAAAAACAAATAAAAAACGCAGACTATAGAACACGCCGCGATTCTCACGCAACGCGTGAAAAACAGCGCTCGTGTGCACAGACCCATTGAAATGAATGGGTCAGGACCCGCGCTTGTGTGAAAGGGGCAAGGACTTTGCAGCAGCCGCGTCCTTTACGGCTGGGATAAGAGATCGTTACCAACCCTGCAGTTTAACCCGTAAGCTGCCACAGTCAATACCAACCGCGGCACCTCAGGGTAATATCGATACTATAGCATTTACAGTCCACAGGCACGAGTAAAACCTGAAAGATAAAAAATAAAATAAAAAATTCCATTCCACCCTAAAATGTAATAAAAAAAAATAATGTTATAAAAAAATGATACATCCTGATCATAATGGTTTTATTCCTAATAAAGGGGGCTGATTATAATTTGCACGATTTGATAACACACGTTCTCCGGGACGAAAGGCTCGGCAAATTGATTGTCCAGGAATTGGTCTCAAAGACTGGGATAATATATTGGGGAATTTAACTTTAGTTTCTCATCGTTTTAATCAAGTTTTGGTTCCATTTTATATTATACACCAAATCTACATCACACCTTTAGGCCCCTTGCAGACGAGCGTGTCTGGATGCGTTGCGTCTGCGATCCGGTACGCAATTGCAGTGAGTTTTGACTGCGATTGCGTTCCGATGTTCAGTTTTTATCGCACGGGTGCAATGTGTTTTGCACACGTGTGATAAAAAACTGAATGTGGTACCCGGAGCCGAACCCGGACTTCTTCACTGAAGTTCAGGTTTGGGGTTCTGTAGATTTTATTATTTTCCAATATAACCTGGTTATAAGCGAAAATAACAGCATTCCTAATACAGAATACTTACTAAAATGTGGCATTAGGGGTTAAAAAATAAAAATAAAAATTACCTCACCTCATCCTGTTGTTCGCGCAGCCGGCATCGTCTTCTTTCTTCTTCTTTCAGGACCTGCCAAAGGACCTTTGATGACGTCATCGCGCGCACCGTGTGGTGACGTCAGCGCAGGTCCTGCTGAGTGAAGACAGAAGATCCTTCCACGTGGTGACGTCATCAAAGGTCCTTTGGCAGGTCCTGAAAGAAGAAGAAAGAAGACGATGCCGGCTGCGCGAACAACAGGGTGAGGTGAGGTAATTTTTTATTTTTTTTTAACCCCTCCAGCGCTAGCTTACTTTGCATTCTGTATTAAGAATGCCGTTATTTCCCCGTATAACCAGGTTATAAGGGAAAATAATACAGCAAATTGACTTTTATCAATTTACTAACATCATCTCCTAGCAACCATGCGTGAAAATCGCACCGCATCCGCACTTGCTTGCGATTTTCACGCAGACCCATTCACTTCTATGGGGCCAGGGCTGCGTGAAAAACGCACAATATAGAGCTTGCTGCGATTTTCACGCAACGCACAAGTGATGCGTGAAAATCACTGCTCATCTGCACAGCCCCATAGAAGTGAACGGGTCCGGATTCAGTGCGGGTGCAATGCGTTCAGCTGACACATTGCACGCGCGCGGAATTCTCACCCGTGTGAAAGGGGCCTTACGGTTGAATAAATGTGGTCTACAGGACACTTCCACCTGTCCACGGTGTGACTCGCCTGCGTATGTTCTGGACATGTACAGAGTTGAAACAAGATTGGGGGACAAGTCATCATTTTATTACCTGAGAATTGGAAGTGGAGATTCCATCCACAGTGGAATGCTGGGGACTGGGAGGGGGGGGGGGGGGGGGGGGCAAAAATATAAAAGGATTCTTTTGATTACAGTAGTTTTATGTTCTTGGCGAGACGTCCGATTCCCCGGGATTGGTTTTCTAGAACCTTGTTAATAAGATTAAGTTATATGAAAATATTCTATATAAACACCATAGGCGTGCGCAGGGGGTGTGCAGGGGGTGCGCAGGGGGTGTGCCGGGTGTGCAGGGGGTGCGCAGGGGGTGTGCCGGGTGTGCAGGGGGTGCGCAGGGGGTGTGCAGGGGGTGCGCAGGGGGTGCGCAGGGGGTGTGCAGGGGGTGTGCAGGGGGTGCGCAGGGGGTGTGCCGGGTGCGCAGGGGGTGCGCCGGGTGTGCAGGGGGTGCGCAGGGGGTGCGCCGGGTGTGCAGGGGGTGTGCAGGGGGTGCAGGGGGTGTGCAGGGGGTGCGCAGGGGGTGTGCAGGGGGTGCGCAGGGGGTGTGCCGGGTGTGCAGGGGGTGCGCAGGGGGTGCGCAGGGGGTGCGCAGGGGGTGTGCAGGGGGTGCGCAGGGGGTGTGCCGGGTGTGCAGGGGGTGCGCAGGCGGTGTGCCGGGTCTGCTGGGCGACTAATCAAGCCTTTAAAATTGAGGTTCTGTCACCTCCGGCAGATGCCTCTTGAGCCCCGCTGGCCCGCGAATACAAATGAAGCGCTTCCATTTTGGAAGAGCTCATTAGTACCGGAGGACCAGAAAGTGGTGAACGCTCTGTACTTACCGCTTCCTGGTCCTCGGCTGTCGGCTGTGCAGGGCCGCGCACAGCGTGAGGCGCATTGTGACGTCATGCTGTGCGCGCCAGTTCAGAGCACACAGCTGAGAGCTGACATCAGGAGGAAGAAAATCGCGGGCGGCGAGGAGCAGGAACAGAGAGGTACATGGTTTTTACTTTATAAAAAATGAGGCTGCTGGGGGCTAATGGCATAAAGGCTATATATATATATATATACACATACAGTACACACGAGCACGGTGTGCGTGTTTGTGCTTCAGGGTCCATTCACATGTCTGCAAGTGTTTTGCAGATCCGCAAAAAACTGACACCTGCAATGTGCGATCCGCAAAAAACGGACACCTGCAATGTGCGATCTGCAAAAAACGGACACCTGCAATGTGCGATCCGCAAAAAACGGACACCTGCGACTTGCGATCCGCAATTTGCCGACCGCACATCACAGACACTATAATAGAAAATGCCTTTTCTGGTCCGCAATTGCGGACAAGAATAGGTCATGTTCTATTTTTTTTCAGGAACGGAATTGCGGATCACGAAAAAAAATGGATCCCGAAAAAACGGATGCGGATCCCGGAAATTCAGATTTGCATCCATTCCAGCCCCATTGAAAGTGAATGGGTCCACAAATTGCAGAACGAATGCGGACCCAAATTACGGATGTGTGAATGGACCCTCAGGGTGCACACCTTAATGCAATAGGTTGCGAACGCCTATGATAAACACAGAAACACAGAGAATTTGGGCAGAATGGAAGTTTTAAGGCTTTCCTGCCTCTATCCTCATAATCCCCTCCTTTTTTGGTTTATTAATTGGGGGGGGAAGACGAATCGCAAGGGGGGGTTGTTTGGGTATGAATAGGGGGGGGGAAGGTATATAATTATGTTATTGTTTTTATTTATTTGTACCGTTTGAATTTCTAATAAAAAAAATTGTAATATAAAAAAATAAAATTAAAATAAAAAAAATAAAATTAAAATAAAAAAAACACTCCCCTCACCACCGGCATAAACAGGGAGACTTTAGGCCGCAGGACCCGGCACTCTCAGCGATGTGACATCACAAGATCACGCTTTTAGGCTACATGCACACGACCGTATGTGTTTTGCGGTCCGCAAATTGCAGATCCGCCCAAAAAAACAAAAAACAGATGACATCCGTTTTTATTTGCGGATCCATCATAACAATGCCTAAAACAGACAAGAATAGGATACGTTCTATTTTTTTTTTTTGCGGGGCTACGGAGCGGACATACGGCTGCGGAGAGCACATGCTGCCTGCGCTTTCTATGATAATGACCCCCACAGTTCCCCCAGTAGTATGTACCCGGACAGCGGCAGTGAGGAGGGCGAGGGTAGCCCTATGGGCATCAGCCGACTGGAAAAATTCCCTGTAGTGTTTTTGGCCCCTGGACTTCTGTCTGATGGCTGCGCCCCTTCTCCACCCTTGCCATGGTGAGTGCAGAGTAAAATGAGGCACATGTCACTTGTTTTTTCTCAAAAAGTCACTTTTCTGGCGCAAGCGAGATGAAGAATCCCCCCTTAAGTTATCGACTAATTGAGTTGCTTAATGAGAAACCCTTTGATAGTGTACGGTGCACAATACTGTTCTGCTCTGCACGCCAGTCATATTCCTGTGGGCCCCCAAAATCACTTCCACTGGTGGCCCCTAGGCACTGTCTACAGATGAGGGGGTCTTACCTTGCTATAGATGGCTCTTTTCGGTGGGCAGCAGATCACACACACGGGCGACGGTCGATACCACTCGCCATCCACACTGCAATCATCTGGTGTCTTCCGAAAACTAAAGACAAAGATAAAAGTTTCCATCATCTCCAATAAAAATCCCCCCCAACCAAAAAAGAGAGAGAGACAGAACATTGGTTCTATCCTGGCTCCAGACACCTCCATCAAAGCCCAAGGGTCCGCCAAATAATGGGGGTCCCAACTGTAAGCCACAAAGGGGGAAGATCTGTTCTGGGAGATCAATGATGTCACCTACACTCGAGGCATCTCCCGGGAAAGAGAACCTTCTCGCCAGCGCCCCCATCAGTCAAGATCCGACTCTCCAACAAAGCTTGGGATTTGACGAGGGAATATCAGCAGGCCAGATATCCCCCCGTAGAAAGCGGTTTCAAGAGGCCTGCCCCTCACCAGCACCAGGGCCACTGGCGAGATTCAGCCCCCACCTAAGCAAACACCGCACTGCAGAGCGATCAGGTATGTGGCCATCACTATAGGACCCCCCCCCCCCCCCCTCCTCATCTGCAGCAGGGGAGAAGAAGAAAAACAGATCACTGCCTATAACAATGTAACTATATAATACCGTCATAGACTCAGCAGCGTACTCACTCAAACAAGCTTCTTAATGCTCCCATAATTCTTGAAGGACCTAAAGAAATCATAGACTGAGACCTGAAACACACGAGAGGCAAGGATGAGCGAACCTCTAGATACAGTAATATTCTGCTCCACAGGGGGCAGTATTATAGTAGTTATATTCTTGTACATAGGAGCAGTATTATAGTAGTTATATTCTTGTACATAGGAGCAGTATTATAGTAGTTATATTCTTGTACACAGGAGCAGTATTATAGTAGTTATATTCTTGTACATAGGAGCAGTATTATAGTAGTTATATTCTTGTACATAGGAGCAGTATTATAGTAGTTATATTCTTGTACATAGGAGCAGTATTATAGTAGTTATATTCTTGTACATAGGAGCAGTATTATAGTAGTTATATTCTTGTACATAGTAGCAGTATTATAGTAGTTATATTCTTGTACATAGTAGCAGTATTATAGTAGTTATATTCTTGTACATAGGAGCAGTATTATAGTAGTTATATTCTTGTACATAGGAGCAGTATTATAGTAGTTATATTCTTGTACATAGGAGCAGTATTATAGTAGTTATATTCTTGTACATAGGAGTAGTATTATAGTAGTTATATTCTTGTACATAGGAGCAGTATTATAGTAGTTATAGTCTTGCACATAGGAGGCAGTATTATAGTAGTTATATTCTTGTACATAGGAGCAGTATTATAGTAGTTATATTCTTGTACATAGGAGGTAGTATTATAGTAGTTATATTCTTGTACATAGGAGCAGTATTATAGTAGTTATATTCTTGTACATAGGAGCAGTATTATAGTAGTTATATTCTTGTACATAGGAGCAGTATTATAGTAGTTATAGTCTTGCACATAGGAGGCAGTATTATAGTAGTTATATTCTTGTACATAGGAGCAGTATTATAGTAGTTATATTCTTGTACATAGGAGGTAGTATTATAGTAGTTATATTCTTGTACATAGGAGCAGTATTATAGTAGTTATATTCTTGTACATATGAGCAGTATTATAGTAGTTATATTCCTGTACATAGGAGCAGTATTATAGTAGTTATATTCTTGCACATAGGGAGCAGTATTATAGTAGTTATAGTCTTGCACATAGGAGGCAGTATTATAGTAGTTATATTCTTGTACATAGGAGGTAGTATTATAGTAGTTATATTCTTGTACATAGGAGCAGTATTATAGTAGTTATATTCTTGTACATATGAGCAGTATTATAGTAGTTATATTCCTGTACATAGGAGCAGTATTATAGTAGTTATATTCTTGCACATAGGGAGCAGTATTATAGTAGTTATAGTCTTGCACATAGGAGGCAGTATTATAGTAGTTATATTCTTGTACATAGGAGCAGTATTATAGTAGTTATATTCTTGTACATAGGAGCAGTATTATAGTAGTTATATTCTTGTACATAGGAGCAGTATTATAGTAGTTATATTCTTGTACATAGGAGCAGTATTATAGTAGTTATATTCTTGTACATAGGAGCAGTATTATAGTAGGTATATTCTTGTACATAGGAGCAGTATTATAGTAGTTATATTCCTGTACATAGGAGCAGTATTATAGTAGTTATATTCTTGCACATAGGGAGCAGTATTATAGTAGTTATAGTCTTGCACATAGGAGGCAGTATTATAGTAGTTATATTCTTGTACATAGGAGGTAGTATTATAGTAGTTATATTCTTGTACATAGGAGCAGTATTATAGTAGTTATATTCTTGTACATATGAGCAGTATTATAGTAGTTATATTCCTGTACATAGGAGCAGTATTATAGTAGTTATATTCTTGCACATAGGGAGCAGTATTATAGTAGTTATAGTCTTGCACATAGGAGGCAGTATTATAGTAGTTATATTCTTGTACATAGGAGCAGTATTATAGCAGTTATATTCTTGTACATAGGAGGCAGTATTATATTAGTTATATTCTTGTACATAGGAGGCAGTATTATAGTAGTTATATCCTTGTACATAGGAGCAGTATTATAGTAGTTATATTCTTGTACATAGGAGGCAGTATTATAGTAGTTATATTCTTGTACATAGGAGCAGTATTATAGTAGTTATATTCTTGTACATAGGAGCAGTATTATAGTAGTTATATTCTAGTACATAGGAGCAGTATTATATTAGTTATATTCTTGTACATAGGGGGCAGTATTATAGTAGTTATATTCTTGTACATAGGGGCAGTATTATCGTAGTTATATTCTTGTACATAGGGGCAGTATTATCGTAGTTATATTCTTGTACATAGGAGGCAGTATTATAGTAGTTATATCCTTGTACATAGGAGCAGTATTATGGTAGTTATATTCTTGTACATAGGAGCAGTATTATAGTAGTTATATCCTTGTACATAGGAGCAGTATTATAGTAGTTATATTCTTGTACATAGGAGCAGTATTATAGTAGTTATATTCTTGTACATAGGGGCAGTATTATCGTAGTTACTTCCTTGTTCCTTGAGTTATTTTCTCACCTGCATGTCCTGGGGGAAGATTTCTCTAATTCTTGGTTGCCGGTCATCTCCATGCTGCTTAATTCATGTAAATTCATAGAGCGCGTTTGACAAACATCCCTAGAACCGTAAACAAAGTGTAAGTCCTCCCCCGTCACGTTGCCTGAAAACTCTCATTTCTCAGATGTTCATCCAATGAACCCGGCGTGTGATGTCATACATGTGACGTCAGTGTCTAGTCATGTGATCAGTGAGTGGTTGGACGTCATTGACAAACTGAGCGGATGGCGGTCTATGAGTCTTGGGATTGTTGCTCACTTCCTGCAGTTGGGCGATAGTGAAGACCTGACGATACTGTGAGGGACTTGTGCTCTGGAGACTGTAAGGTCGGGGTTCCCCAGTCTTTACCGTTAGGTTTCTTTTACCTATACTATTTACCATCCATCAGTTTGCAGATGATTTGCCCACATTGACCACATAGCAGAGGTTTTCAGACTGATCTTTCCATGAATCAACCTCCCAGCAGCGCCGAGAGGAGGAGGGTGCACTGCAATCGCACTTCACTAAAAACCCACGAGGGGGCGATATTGCAAATTTCTAATATTGAGGAATTATAGCCCCACCCACAAAGCATTAGCTCCTCCTCCCATACTACACGCGGCCTGGGAATAATGGACGGTAATCGGACACGTCTGAGAACCTCTGCTGGACACAAAGGAGCACAACCGCCACACGAGAACCTTACGGCGTGACCGATACAGACGGGAGGGCGGGAGGCCAACACGCGGACACGAAGATCTGCGAGGAGTCGTCCGACTCTATTCTACAATAAAAGGCATCAGAAATAACGTAGGTGCAGTGATCTCACCTGTGACATCTAGTGATACTCCAGTCACACCCAGAGCTGCATCTTCCAGTCATTTATGACTGCTCTACACACAACCAGAGCTGCCTTCTTTATTGCCTGTATCTGCCACAATACCGGCTCTGGACCAGCAGAGGGCAGCAGTGAGCGCTCACATTCTCTTTGCCCGAGAGCCAGCAGCAGGGATTCAAATGCAGCTCTGGATGTGACTGGAGTATAAGAACAGATAACCAAAGCAATGGGTTTCGTGCTGAAAAATGTCTGAAAAGGCTTAAATATGAGAATATTTTTGGATAAATTACCCCGCTTTTCGTTGCCCCCGATACTCACCCTTCGGCGCTGACTGTCTTGCGCAAGGCTTTTTTGACTATGCGGCTCCACATCTCATCCTTCCTCCTGTAACGAAAAAAAAAGAAAGCCGGTGAAGTCCCCGTTGACCGCCCCCCACCGCGAGGAGCAGATATTGAGGGGTCTGGTCATGGGGACCCCCAAATCCATGCTGTCACCCCCGGATGCGTTATATCTGATACATGCAGAACCACCTCGAGAATAGAGGGCCCCCGACCCCATATGTCAGGGGTGATAATATATACGTTGTCCAATGAGGTTAATTATTTCCATAACCCCCGCCCCCCTCCCCCAAAAAAATCTGGGGGTGACCACCTCTCGTTGATGCTGTTCTGCTGCTCCGCTTCCATCACTTTCTTCATGGTCAAAGCCTCAATGAGGTCGCGCTGCTCCTCCTCGGCCTCATGAAGCTGCCCCTCCAGTAGGAGGCGCTTCGCCAGCAGATGGTCATAGTCTTCCTTTAGGTCAGCATTGGCACAGACCATCTGGACCATCTCATTATCCAGGCACTGACATTGAGGTTTGTGATCGTCCACCAGGGCAGCGAGGAAGGAGATGCTGGAGAAGACACCAGTAAGAAGATCTGCTTTGTAAGAAAGCCGAGCTGCAGTGTAAAGAATAGAGGAGGGAGCAGTACACAAAGCAAGCACTGAGACGGGGGGGGGGGGGGGGGGGTTGATTTTAGACCATTTGAGATTCTAATACACAATGCAGGTAAGCTGGAGACACCGATCACAGCTATGCATTAACAGAGCAGAACTGCAGTGTAAAGTATGGAGAAGGGGCAGAGTACAATTCTGAGCCTCTAATGTGACAGAAGGCGAATCTCAGGCCACAGCAGACATTGTAGCTCAGCTGGATCAGTGTTCAAGACTATGCCCTAACAGAGAAGAGCTGCAGTGTAAAGCAAGGAAAGAGGGACAGAGCAGCAAAGTGAGGTGGATTTTAGACGACCTCAGACTCCAATAAACAACGCGGCTCATGTGGAGTCAGTGGCACAAAAGAAAAAAGTAAATAAATAAATAAATAAAATAATGTTTTGTACTCAAGTCACATCCAGAGCTGCATTCAAAAAATCTATCACTGAATATTTGATTTACAAGTTGGAGATTAAATACACGGCTGTGCAAATAGCAGAAGTGAATGCAGCTCTGGATGTGACAAGAGCATACGAAACACTGTAAGGGCAAAACCTAGGAGAGAATGTGCAGAACTAGGGAGAAAGAGAGAGGATCAAGCACTCAGAGCTCAGCTCCGGGGTGAGAGCCGCACCTGGACCTCTGCTGCTGCAGCTCCTGCTCCCGCTCCTGCACCTCCTTCTTCAGCTCGCAGGCTTGAAAGGCCAACTGCAAGGACAACAAGGTCAGCAAGAAATCAGCAATGGAGCCGCAGGTGGCGGATCATCAGACAGACCCCGACCGTAAAGACAGCCCGCGCCGTCGAGGCAGGCCCATTCGTCGAGGCGGGCCCATTCGTCGAGGCGGGCCCATTCGTCGAGGCGGGCCCATTCGTCGAGGCGGGCCCCATCGTCGAGGCGGGCCCCATCGTCAGACCTACAGTCAGTCATTAGACTAGAAGAGTCTTCTCATACCGGGGGCGCAACATTTACCTCTCCATTGTAGTCCCTGAGCGCCGAAATCTCCTTCTGTAGGGTGGGGGAGGCGTCTGATCCAGTAGTGTGCACCCCCTCCGGGAGGGTCCTACAGTACAGAAAACGGGGAAACTAAGCAACAAGATGTGGACACTAGGGAGAGCCACCAACCTGCAATATTCCAATATGCAGCGCATCTTGGGATTAGATACAGAGCTCAGCAGACAGTATCACACAGGATAGGATTAGATACACAGCTCAGCAGACAGTATCACACAGGATAGGATTAGATACACTGCTCAGCAGACAGTATCACACAGGATAGGATTAGATACACAGCTCAGCAGACAGTATCACACAGGATAGGATTAGATACACAGCTCAGCAGACAGTATCACACAGGATAGGATTAGATACACAGCTCAGCAGACAGTATCACACAGGATAGGATTAGATACACAGCTCAGCAGACAGTATCACACAGGATAGGATTAGATACACAGCTCAACAGACAGTATCACACAGGATAGGATTAGATACACAGCTCAGCAGGCAGTATCACACAGGGTAGGATTAGATACACAGCTCAGCAGACAGTATCACACAGGATAGGATTAGATACACAGCTCAGCAGACAGTATCACACAGGATAGGATTAGATACACAGCTCAGCAGACAGTATCACACAGGATAGGATTAGATACACAGCTCAGCAGTCAGTATCACACAGGATAGGATTAGATACACAGCTCAGCAGTCAGTATCACACAGGATAGGATTAGATACACAGCTCAGCAGACAGTATCACACAGGATAGGATTAGATACGTAGCTCTGCAGACAGTATCACACAGGATAGGATTAGTTACACAGCTCAGCAGAAAGTATCACACAGGAGAGGATTAGATACGTAGCTCAGCAGTCAGTATCACACAGGGTAGGATTAGATACACAGCTCAGCCGTCAGTATCACACAGGATAGGATTAGATATGTAGCTCTGCAGACAGTATCACACAGGATAGGATTAGATACACAGCTCAGCAGACAGTATCACACAGGATAGGATTAGATACACAGCTCAGCAGACAGTATCACATCTTGCAGCGGTGCTGGAAAGTTTGTGAACCCTTCAGAATTTTCTATTTTTCTGGATAAATTTGACCTAAATCTACATTAGATTTTTACAAGTCCTAAAAGTAAATAAAGAACCAAATCAAACAAATGACAAAAAAAATACGAGACCATTTATTTATTGGGGTAAATGCTCCGATATCACGTCTGTGAAAGTATGTGAACCCCGATCTTCAGTATCGAATTGTTTATTACTCCTTCTCATCGGCTTGGAGGGATCTCAGCCCGTTCCTCCCTACAGAACAGCTTCAGCTCTGCTATGTTGGTGGCATCGGCTATGAACTGCTCGCTTCAGGTCCTTCCACGACATTTCTATTGCATTAAGGTCCGGACTGTGACTCGTCCACTCCTTCTTCTTCATTAACCATCTTTGGTAAAACGTTGTCTTGCTCCATGACCCACTACTCCATTCTACTGAGATTCCGCTCACGGACAGACGTTCTGACATTTTCCTCCACAATTTGCTGTTATCATTCAGAATTCATCATTCCATCAATGATGGTGAGCCGTCCTGGCCCAGATGCAGCAGAACAGGCCCAAAGCATGATCCCACCACACCAGGTGTCACAGATGGGATGAGGTTCTTATGCTGGATACAGAGTTTTCCTTTCTCCGCTTCTCATTTACTATACTTCTGGCTTGTCCAGGTGATCTTTATAAAATGCAGATGAGCAGCAATGTTCTTTTTGGAGAGCAGTGGTTTTCTCCTAACAGTGCTGCCATGCACACCATTGCTGGTCAGTGTCCTCCTGACTGTAGACGCATGAAAATTAAAATCAGAAAATGAGAGAAAGGGCTTCCGTTACTCAGTTTCCCTTGGGTTCCTTTGTAGATTGCAGACTATTACACATCTTCCTCTTGGCATAGTCTTTGTTGGTTGACCCTTATTGAATTTCCTCAGTTTGCAGACATTCTGTCTGACTAAGGATTGGTGGAGTCCAGACTGTTTAGAGATGGTTTTATAACCTTTTCCAGCCTGATGAGCATCAACAACTCTTTTCGCGAGGTCCTCAGAAATCTCCTTTGTTCCTGCCATGATACACTCCCAAGACGTGCTGTGAAGATCAGACTTTGATAGATACACGTTCTTTACATAAAACAGGTCGCCGACACCCGACTCCAATCCTAAAGGTCCGCATACTTTTACCGCTCACAGACGTAGGATATCGGATCATTTTTCTCAGTAAATAAATGACTCATTTTGGTTCTTTATCTATTTTTAGATAAAGTTTTAGGTCAAAGTTATACAGAAATACAGAGACTTCTGAAGGGTTCACAAACTTTCCAGCTGCATATGCTTAGATACCCCTATTCATACAGTAGAGGCTTAGATACAGCACATTAAGTATACTGCCCTGACCACCCACCCCTCGCCTGTACCTACCTAGCAGCATGGTGGCCCCCCGGGAACAGGACAGGCTCAGTCTGGATTTTTTCTGTCAAGTCCTTCAGAAAAACTGATTTTTCCAGAAGTTTATTGTCTGAAATAAATAAATAAATAAAAAATAAAATAAATAAACCATCAAATAACTGGATGTAAAGACCCCAAAACCAGAAGGTCTCAATGATTCTGGGGGCGGTCTGATAATTGTGGGGTCAGTGACCAGAAAAAACGGTAACCTGATCACTCAGAGCGTCTGGAAATCGGAACCCGCAGTCCATCCGCAGTGCCATTTCAGCCTGCTCATCCGAACCACCTGCTTCATGAATAGAATGACTGAGCTGCAGTGAAGACTGGCACAGTCACAGACTGAGGATGCAGCAGCATTACACAGGAGGTTTCTGTGCCACTCAGGGTATGTGGAAAGCTGGGTGAATCTGTTTATGGACCCCGGGATGGATTCTATAGTAAGGTAGAGGAGGAGACACGGTGTCCATGAGAGGGGCCCCGGCAGACGTAACGGCAGAAGCCCCCGATACGGATTATAAGTGATCCGGAGCCACATTCAGCCTTTATCCTAAGAATGAGGTGGACGCTGACCCCCCCCCCCGTCACGTACCGTCACCTCGACTGCCCCTCGCCCCCCCGCACCGTCATCTCCCTCCTCTCCCTTTCCTGACCGTTCTGCTGCCAAAACCACAAAATCAGAGCCCGAGTGCAAGTTCAAGGCCGGGGGGGCGGGGGGTAATAATAAACTATTTATAATGGTGAAGCAAACACAGCGCCGGAGCAGCAGGAACGATACAGTCACGACACGAGCAGGAGCCCCCCACATCCTTAAAGGGACAGTCACCATGAGGTCAGCAAGGAAACTCTTCACTGCTTTCTTCTCCAACTGACATTTATATAAGATCTAGAGGGACCGGACAGGAACCATGAGATCTATACACACGAGGTACACAGGAGGCGCGAGGTACACAGGAGGCGCGGGGTACACAGGAGGCGCGGGGTACACAGGAGGCGCGGGGTACACAGGAGGCACTGGGTGTGGGGGTATACAAGAGGTAAACAGGAGCCACGAGGTACAGAGAAGGCATGAGGTGCGGGGTACACAGGAGGCACGAGGTCCAGTCCATAATCCACACAACTGATTATTGAATTACATGTAACCAAATTATATGAGGAAAGGAGCAAAGAGTATCACATGTGAGAGGATTAGATACACAGCTCAGCAGACGGTATCACACAGGATAGGATTAGATACACAGCTCAGCAGACAGTATCACACAGGATAGGATTAGATACACAGCTCAGCAGACAGTATCACACAGGAGAGGATTAGATACACAGCTCAGCAGACAGTATCACACAGGATAGGATTAGATACACAGCTCAGCAGACAGTATCACACAGGAGAGGATTAGATACACAGCTCAGCAGACAGTATCACACAGGATAGGATTAGATACACAGCTCAGCAGACAGTATAACACAGGATAGGATTAGATACACAGCTCAGCAGACAGTATCACACAGGAGAGGATTAGATACACAGCTCAGCAGACAGTATCACACAGGATAGGATTAGATACACAGCTCAGCAGACAGTATCACACAGGAGAGGATTAGATACACAGCTCAGCAGACAGTATCACACAGGATAGGATTAGATACACAGCTCAGCAGACAGTATCACACAGGAGAGGATTAGATACACAGCTCAGCAGACAGTATCACACAGGAGAGGATTAGATACACAGCTCAGCAGGCAGTATCACACAGGACAGGATTAGATACACAGCTCAGCAGACAGTATCACACAGGATAGGATTAGATACACAGCTCTGCAGACAGTATCACACAGGATAGGATTAGATACACAGCTCTGCAGACAGTATCACACAGGATAGGATTAGATACACAGCTCAGCAGACAGTATCACACAGGATAGGATTAGATACAGCTCAGCAGACAGTATCACACAGGATAGGATTAGATACACGGCTCAGCATCTGAACACCACAGACAACCAGCACTATGCGCTGGGTCAGCAGAGCCGACACGGCTCACCCTCCCACTGGGCAGTGCCCCCTCTGGTGCCCTAGTTCCTCTCTAACTCCTTCTTGAGTCGCCCTTTTATATGGAGTCTTCTATTCAGAGGGATTACAGATGATGGGAGTCCTTTTCCTCTTTCCAGCTACTCAAGTCTCTGTCAGTCTTTACTGTAGTTCTAGCATTTTATTCATCACAGCTAGGGGAGGGGTGCAGTGCAAGCAATTATGGGAGTGAGGATGAGACCCCTGATCACCAAATAAAACTGCATCTGTGGCGGTGATCTATGGGGGTCAGGGGTTGCAGGTTCTTTAAGCCTCGTGCCTCGGTACATGTCCACTCTCACAGGTCGGTGCCTCCTCCATGTAAAAGCAGAGTGACAAATTCCCCACCGGGGTGAAATCCTCCAGTTCTCCATACTGGGACGCAGGTAGCAGTGCAGACACTACATCCACGGGGGCGTACCACGACCTCTGACCCCGCTACTGGCTGATAACAGGGAGCAATAGGTAACAATCTACTAGAGCCATGTCCCTTTAAGAGTGACTACACCCATCATCCAGCGCAGTTCCTCATCCCGCAGGGCTTGTAGCCAGTGACTCATGAAGATGTTTATTTCCCCTGAGGTCACCCCCTCCCCCACCGAGCCCAGGTAAGTGCTCATTAACCCACAGAGTGTCAGTCTGGAGAGAGACACACTGATACAATGTAATGATGTGGAACTACAACTCCCAGCATGACCCGTATTACCCTGTAGTAGAATAGAGATCTGTGCATGCTGGGATCAGTAGTCCTCCAGCAGCTGCCCGTCCAGGTTAGTCCTGCTCTGTCAGTGGCTGTTCTCCTCCATGTTACTCCGCCTCCTCATAACCTTGTCCCCTCCCATTTATTTACATATTGAAAACAGTGGGGCTCATTCACATATTCACCCCCCCCCCCACACCAGTACAGAGAAGTGGTACTGAGCGATCCCCCCCAGTACAGAGAAGTGGTACTGAGCGACCCCCCCCCAGTACAGAGAAGTGGTACTGAGCGATCCCCCCCCGTACAGAGAAGAGGTACTGAGCGATCCCCCCCCGTACAGAGAAGAGGTACTGAGCGATCCCCCCCCCGTACAGAGAAGAGGTACTGAGCGATCCCCCCCGGTACAGAGAAGTGGTACTGAGCGTTCCCCCCGGTACAGAGAAGTGGTACTGAGCGATCCCCCCCAGTACAGAGAAGTGGTACTGAGCAATCCCCCCAGTACAGAGAAGTGGTACTGAGCGATCCCCCCCCCCCCGTACAGAGAAGAGGTACTGAGCGATCCCCCCCAGTACAGAGAAGTGGTACTGAGCGATCCCCCCCAGTACAGAGAAGTGGTACTGAGCGATCCCCCCCCAGTACAGAGAAGTGGTACTGAGCGATCCCCCCCCAGTACAGAGAAGTGGTACTGAGCGATCCCCCCCCAGTACAGAGAAGTGGTACTGAGCGATCCCCCCCGGTACAGAGAAGTGGTACTGAGCGATCCCCCCGGTACAGAGAAGTGGTACTGAGCGATCCCCCCCGGTACAGAGAAGTGGTACTGAGCGATCCCCCCCGGTACAGAGAAGTGGTACTGAGCGATCCCCCCCCCAGTACAGAGAAGTGGTACTGAGCGATCCCCCCCAGTACAGAGAAGTGGTACTGAGCGATCCCCCCCAGTACAGAGAAGTGGTACTGAGCGATCCCCCCCCTAGTACAGAGAAGTGGTACTGAGCGATCCCCCCCAGTACAGAGAAGTGGTACTGAGCGATCCCCCCCAGTACAGAGAAGTGGTACTGAGCGATCCCCCCCAGTACAGAGAAGTGGTACTGAGCGATCCCCCCCAGTACAGAAAAGTGGTACTGAGCGATCCCCCCCAGTACAGAGAAGTGGTACTGAGCGATCCCCCCCAGTACAGAGAAGTGGTACTGAGCGCTCCCCCCCAGTACAGAGAAGTGGTACTGAGCGATCCCCCCAGTACAGAGAAGTGGTACTGAGCGATCCCCCCCAGTACAGAGAAGTGGTACTGAGCGATCCCCCCCAGTACAGAGAAGTGGTACTGAGCGATCCCCCCCCCCCAGTACAGAGAAGTGGTACTGAGCGATCCCCCCCAGTACAGAGAAGTGGTACTGAGCGATCCCCCCAGTACAGAGAAGTGGTACTGAGCGATCCCCCCCAGTACAGAGAAGTGGTACTGAGCGATCCCCCCCCAGTACAGAGAAGTGGTACTGAGCGATCCCCCCCAGTACAGAGAAGTGGTACTGAGCGATCCCCCCCAGTACAGAGAAGTGGTACTGAGCGATCCCCCCGGTACAGAGAAGTGGTACTGAGCGATCCCCCCCAGTACAGAGAAGTGATACTGAGCAATCCCCCCCCCCAGTACAGAGAAGTGGTACTGAGCGATCCCCCCAGTACAGAGAAGAGGTACTGAACGATCCCCGCACCCTCCCCCTGTCACTGACGCCCGGCGGGGGGCGGGACTCACACGACTGGATCAGCTCCTGGAAGACCCCTGTCTGGGCTCGGTCCCGGCGCTGCAGCTCCCGGATGATGTGGCCCTTCCAGGCCGCTCTCCCCCCCGGGTCCCGGACTCTGCGCTCCGCGTCCTGCATGCTGCCATCCACAGCCACAACACGGGGGCGGGGATAAAACCGGGGGGCGTGGCCACACGTCACCAGCCTCTCACGACTCCGCCCCGCACGTCACATGACCCGAGAAGAGATACATTGTATCAGAGCCGAGAATTCATAACTTCCTGTCTATTGTCAGCAAGTGTCCCACATGAGACCTACCTGCCGGGCCACTTACCTGTGACCTGCAGATGTCTGGAGGCTGAAATGAGATCTGAAGGAGGAATGCTGAGGAGCAGGAAGTGTCTGAGCGTCCAGTCCCCTGTCTGTATATTGTATCCGCCTGATATCTGTCTATATATCATCTATCTATCTCATATCTATCTACTATCTATCTATCTATTATCTATCTATCTATCTATCTATCTATCTATCTATCTATTATCTATCTATCTATCTATCTATCTATCTATCTATTATCTATCTATTATCTATTATCTATTATCTATCTATCTATCTATCTATCTATCTATCTATCTATCTATTATCTATCTATCTATCTATCTATTATCTATCTATCTATCTATCTATCTTTCTATCTATTATCTATCTCATATCTATCTATTATCTATCTATCTATCTATCTATCTATCTATCTATTATCTATCTATCTATCTATTATCTATCTATTATCTATTATCTATCTATCTATCTATCTATCTATTATCTATCTATCTATTATCTATCTATCTATCTATCTATTATCTATCTATCTATTATCTATCTATCTATTATCTATCTATCTATTATCTATCTATCATCTATCTATCTATTATCTATCTATTTATCTATCTATCTATTATCTATCTATCTATTATCTATCTATTATCTATCTATCTATTATCTATTATCTATCTATCTATCTATTATCTATCTATCTATTATCTATTATCTATCATCTATCTATCTATTATCTTTTATCTCTCTATCTATCTATTATCTCTCTATCTAATCATCGATACAGGAGTAGATAGATTTATTAGCAGTGTTGTATTTTCCACCCCGGTGTCGGCTCCACATCTGCTGCATTTGGAGTAGTTGATGGTTCATGTTCTGCTTGTGGAGCCGCCGGTCCGGAGCTCGGTGACGTCCTCTGAAGCTTCTCCCTCCTTTTTCTCTCGCTGTTCTCCGTTTCATGCACATGAACGTATTTTTGGCCACATCCGATCTGCACCTATTCATTTCAATGGGGCTGTAAAAGATGCAGACAGCACTCCGTGTACCGTCCACGTCTGCCCGTCCATTCCGTGGTATCCACACAAATATAGAACGTGTCCTGTTCTTGTCTCCATTACGGACAAGGATGGGACTGCTCTATTATGGGCAAGTGGCCATTATTCATGTTTTGCAGATCCGCAATTTGTGGACCGCAAAACCGGCAACGGTCGTGTGCATGAGGCCTTACTCTAACCACAGATGGTTCTGCAGAGATCAGACAGAGGTCAGAGCTGAGCTATTTTATGACCTCCCATAGCAGTGACTGAGGGTGGCGCCGTTCACTCTCCTTCTCTTCGGGGACCCATCCTGGGACCTCCACCTATCTGACATTGATGGCATGTCCTAGCACCTACCCTATGCCACCAATGTCTGACATGAGACAACCCCTTTAATAAATTTAATTAAATAAAAAAAAACTTAACTAGCACCGTTCCCCCGATGAACAGAGCACATCTCCCCAGCAGGCAAGCCCACCCGAACTCAGGGGCGGCGCCATGTGTAAGGCAACCTAGGCAGCCGCCAAGGACGCAATTTAGCAGGGGCCCCGTGCGGTTTAAAAAAAAAAGCGCTGCTGCAAGTTTTTCTTTTTGTTTTAAAGTATGGCGGGTGGCAGCAGCCCCTCCCCCGCACCGGGCGGCTGCCGCACTGCCCAGAGAGAGGGACTGACAGGAGGGAAGCGCCTCTAATGTATCGTGGCCGAGCTCTGTTCAGTCCGTGGTACAGGAGCTTTTGTTTCCTGTACCCGGCCGGACTGACAGGAAGTGCTCACTTAGTGTGCACTACTGCACTTCCTGTCAGTCCGGCCTGGTACAGGAAACAAAAGCTCCTGTACCACGGACCGAACAGAGCTCGGCCACGATACACTAGAGGTGGGGGGGAATGAGAGTGACAAGGGAGGGGGGGGGGAATGAGTGACAAGGGAGTGGGGGGAATGAGAGTGACAAGGGAGTGGGGGGAATGAGAGTGACAAGGGAGGGGGGGGGGAATGAGAGTGACAAGGGAGTGGGGGGGGGGAATGAGAGTGACAAGGGAGTGGGGGGGAATGAGAGTGACAAGGGAGTGGGGGGGGGAATGAGAGTGACAAGGGAGGGGGGGAATGGAATGAGAGTGACAAGGGAGGGGGGGAATGAGAGTGACAAGGGAGGGGGGGGGGAATGAGAGTGACAAGGGAGGGGGGAAATGGAATGAGAGTGACAAGGGAGGGGGGGAATGAGAGTGACAAGGGAGGGGGGGAATGAGAGTGACAAGGGAGTGGGGGGGAATGAAAGTGACAAGGGAGGGGGGGAAATGGAATGAGAGTGACAAGGGAGGGGGGGAAATGGAATGAGAGTGACAAGGGAGTGGGGGGGAGAGAGTGACAAGGGAGGGGGGGAATGAGAGTGACAAGGGAGGGGGGGAATGGAATGAGATAGCAAGGGAGTGGGGGGGGGAATGAGAGTGACAAGGGAGGGGGGGGAAATGGAATGAGAGTGACAAGGGAGTGGGGGGGGGAATGAGAGTGACAAGGGAGTGGGGGGGGATGAGAGTGACAAGGGAGGGGGGGAAATGGAATGAGATAGCAAGGGAGTGGGGGGGAATGAGAGTGACAAGGGAGTGGGGGAATGGAATGAGAGTGACAAGGGAGTGGGGGGGGAATAAGAGTGACAAGGGAGTGGGGGGGAAATGGAATGAGAGTGACAAGGGAGGGGGGGGGGAATGAGGGTGACAAGGGATTGGGGGGGAAATGGAATGAGAGTGACAAGGGAGTGGGGGGGGAATGAGGGTGACAAGGGATTGGGGGGGAATGGAATGAGAGTGACAAGGGAGGGGGGGGAGAATGAGAGTGACAAGGGAGGGGGGGAATAGAATGAGAGTGACAAGGGAGTGGGGGGGAGAGAGTGACAAGGGAGGGGGGGGGGGATGAGAGTGACAAGGGAGGGGGGAAATGGAATGAGAGTGACAAGGGAGTGGGGGGGGGGAATGGAATGAGAGTGACAAGGGAGTGGTGGGGATGAGAGTGACAAGGGAGGGGGGAAATGGAATGAGAGTGACAAGGGAGTGGGGGGGAATGAGAGTGACAAGGGAGTGGGGGGGAATGAGAGTGACAAGGGAGTGGGGGGGAATGAGAGTGACAAGGGAGTGGGGGGGAATGAGAGTGACAAGGGAGTGGGGGGAATGAGAGTGACAAGGGAGTGGGGGGGGAATGAGAGTGACAAGGGAGTGGGGGGGAATGAGAGTGACAAGGGAGTGGGGGGGGATGAGAGTGACAAGGGAGTGGGGGGGGGAATGAGAGTGACAAGGGAGTGGGGGGGGAATGAGAGTGACAAGGGAGAGGGGGGAATGAGAGTGACAAGGGGTGGGGGGGGAATGAGAGTGACAAGGGAGGGGGGGAATGAGAGTGACAAGGGAGTGTGGGGGGGGATGAGAGTGACAAGGGAGTGGGGGGGGAATGAGAGTGACAAGGGAGTGGGGGGGGGAATGAGAGTGACAAGGGAGTGGGGGGGGGGAATGAGAGTGACAAGGGAGAGGGGGGAATGAGAGTGACAAGGGAGGGGGGGAAGAAGAGAGTGACAAGGGACGGAGGGGGGGGGGGAAAGAGAGTGACAAGGGACGGAGGGGGGGGGGGAGAACAGAGTGACAAGGCAGGGAGGGGGGGGAGAAGAGAGTGACAAGGGAGTCCCCAGAAGCCAGACTGCAGCCAGAGACCAGATCATCTTATTGTCCTGGTGGTAAGTAGACATGCAATATGTTTATTATGTAATTGTTTAGTTATTAATACTACATTGGAAACTAATTTACCTCACATTAAGGCTCCATTCACACGTCCGCAACGTGTTTTTGCGGATACATGGAGCCGCGGATCTGCAAAACACGGAAAGCATCAATGTGCGTTCCGCATTTTGCGGACCACACATTGCCGGCACTAATAGAATATGCCTGTTCTTGTCCGCAATTGCGGATCCGCAATTCCGTGTCTGGGCAGCATGATGTATGAATGGGTCCGCAATTCCGTTCCGCAAAATGCAGAACAAAATTGCGGACGTGTGAATGGAGCCTAAAGGACACTATAGTCCCAGAACCAGTACAGTTAATGTAGTGGTACTGGTGTCTATCGCCTGTTCCTGCAGAGAACAGACACTGGGCAGTACTGGTGGTAAAGGACGAGTGGAATGGACAACGGAACAAGAATCAGGTGCCTCACCTTGAGCCCCAAACACTTCCGTCTCCAGCTCGGAGGTAAAGAGCGGAAACCACCACCCGCATCAGCCAAAATCGGAGCGGGATCCTCCGAATCTCCCCCGCAGGAAAGCTACGTGACAGAGCATCCGCTTTGACGTTTTTGATCCCAGGACGATAAGTGACCACAAAATTAAACCTGGTAAAGAACAATGACCACCTAGCCTGCCTAGGGTTCAGACTTTTTGCTGATTGCAGTTAAGCCAGATTCTTATGGTCAGTAATTACCGTAATCTGATGAATCGCTCCTTCTAGCCAATGACGCCACTCTTCAAAGGCCAATTTGATGGCCAACAACTCTCTATCCCAACATCATAATTTATTTAGGCGGCCGAGAGTTTCTTAGAGAAAAAAGCACACGGACGCCATTTGCTAGGAGAGGGACCCTGTGACAAAACTGCTCCGACTCCCACTTCTGACGCGTCAACCTCCACAATGAAGAGTTGAGACACATCAGGTTGCATCAGAATGTGAGCGGAAACAAAACATTCTTAATAGCAGAAAAGTCCTGTAATGCCTTCTCCGACCAGACAGAGAAGTCAGTGCCCTTCCTAGTCATATCTGTCAAAGGTTTGACAATTATGGAATAATTCAGGATGAATTTTCTGTAGTAATTAGTAAATCCTAAAAACCGAATCAAAGCTTTCTGATTCTCCGGCCGGTCCCATTCTAGTACCGCACGGACCTTTTAGGGATCCATTGCGAAAGCCTGAGGCAGAAAGTAAGTAACCCAGAAACTGCAGTTCCTGAACGGCAAACACACATTTCTCCAACTTAGCATACAATTTATTCTCCCGAAGGATCAATAACACTTGTCTTAAATGATCCTGATGAGTCTCCATATCGGGTGAGTAATTAGTATGTCATCGAGGTAAATAACAACGAACCTCCCCACCAAATGATGAAAAATGTTGTTGATAAAGTTCTGGAAGACTGCAGGACATTAGGTAAACTAAAGGGCATAACCAGGTTCTCGAAGTCGCCCTCAGGGGTATTGAAGGCCGTCTTCCATTCATCCCCTTCCCTAATTCTGATCAGATTATAAACTCCTCTTAAATCCACTTATAAAACACCTTGGCACCAACAATCTGATCAAATAGATCCGGAATCAAGGGAAGGGGATAAGGGTCACGGACCGTAATGAGTACGTCCAAAAATCTGAAAGAAACTGAGTTAACACCTTAGTGATACCCCAGAAATAGATGCGCGAGAGACAGTTGTCCATACAAAAAATCACTCCAATTACAGATTTGTATAGTTTGCCAGTCAATGGTAGGGTTATGCTTGATCAACCATGGTAAACCCAGAACCAGCGGAGCAGCAACCCTTCAGTAAAAACAAGAAATGGATTCAACATGAGAATCACCCACCCTCAATGAAACCTGAACAATATGAGTTAGACTTTTTTGCGAGAGAGGAGCTGAATCTATAGCAAACACTGATATCTCTTTGCTTAATGCGCTAGTTCTAAAACCATGACTCAGAACAAATTGATAATCAACAAGATTAAACCCTGCGCCACTGTCAATAATACTTCTAATTCAATATTTTCAGAGTCTATCGCCACCATGGCAGGCAGGAGGAATCGGGTACTGTAGGTAGAATACAAATATGCCTGTTCTGACTCTTCATTCACGCTATAAAGAGTAAGGGAACTTGTTTCTTTTTGAAAGAACCCCCTTTTGTTTTTTGTTACTACTTTGAGGCTTAATAAAAGCACACGCATTAACGAAATGTCCTTCTTTTCCACAGAAATAACACAGTCTTCTCTGCACTCTAGAGTCCTATACCAAGGCAAAAGAGACCTGACCCTAACTGCATAGGCTCATCTCCAGTTCCTGGTTCAGTGTCACTGTACCCTGAGGGACCAGGAAGGGATGGCATTCCCCAAATGACAGTGCTCCTGCCTGAGGGGAACCTTTGCCCTCTCCCTCAGACTCCTATCAATCATTACAGCTAGGGACATGGCCGCCCTCCAAATAATCGTGATTTTCATGAATCGCTAAGGGCGTCTTTTAGCCTCTCAATCAGCCCTGGCAGAACTGACTACGGAATGCAGGGTCATTCCACTCCGAGTCAGTCGCCCATCTTCTGATTCAGCACAATATGACTCAGCAGAACGTTCTCCTGACACAAGCTAAGCAGCTTAGATCAGCCAGAGAGATCCAGTCAGGGTCATCATAAATCAGCCCCAGGGGTCTGAAAAAGTCGTCCACCGATCGGAGGGACTGCGAACCGATCGGCAGAGAAAAAGCCAGGACTGAGCATTACCTTCAGCAGAGAAATGATAATCCCAACTCTTTTATTTTCGTCTCCCGATGAAATCGGTCGCAGACGAAAATATAATTTACAAGACTCCCTGAACCGAACAAAGTTATCACTGGGAGAGCGACCTTAGGTTCAAGGCTGACCTTGTTCCCACCAGCGGCGCCAGACGCCAAAGATTTCTGACACCGTGCAACCGAATTACGGAGGTCTGCTACCTCCCAAGATAATTCCTGCATGCGATCAACCAGAGTATTAACAGCTTCCATTTTGCACAGAGCGAGGGGAAAAAAATAACGGTGGGGCGGTTTATAATGTCATGGAAGGTGAGGAAGAGAAGCAAACCAAGCACAACAAAATTACACAAAACAGTAGGCTAGGCCCCACAGCTAGGGAACAGGGAAAGGTCACCTCCTGACAATCCCTAAGCCTTTCCCTGACTGCTACCAACATGAAAAAATCTCGATGGTTGAAGTGTTCATACACTCGAACCTAAGCCCTGCTGCAACTGACACAAACCCTCAGCTAGGGAGCAGGCGAAAAGCCAACAGTTCCTTGCACAAGATGAAGGGAACCAGCGTCTACCTAGGCCTAGCCCGTACAAACAACAGAAGGAAGGAAGGAGGACTTAATGTCACGATGAATTTTGCAGATAGCTGGAAGTTATGAATAAACGTCCCGACTGGCTTGATCCCAAACTAAGAGCATATAGGTGACCCCTATAAAACCCTAAGAGCTCACCCTGACTGCTAAGCACATACAAGTGTCTCAAAGGTAGACGATTGTATGCCCCCGTACCTTTGTGACACCTGAAAACCCTATAATAGTGAGGGGACACGACCACCGGCTCCTGCAACTTCATACGGAGGGGAGTCAGGGTCACCTAGAATCAAGCCAGCAAGGAAACACAATATATGAAAGACTTTATCTGAACAAGCAGAGCAGAAGACCTCCAGCAGTGAACACTTCAATCCAGGAAGTAGTATAATCCGCAAAGTGAGGCAGTATGGGAGGGAATATAAAGGAAAGAGGATAGGTCCTAAATAGGTGACACCTTGGGAGAAGAAAATGAGATGAGAAAGTGAAACCCAAAACAAAGAACATCATGCAAGACGTAGAGAAGGACGTCTGTCAGACTTCTCACAGAAGTGGCGGTGACAGTACCCCTCCCTCTACGGGTGGACTCCGGACACTCAGAAACCCACTTCTCAGGATGAGACCTATGGAAAGCCTTGATGAGACGAGTGGCCTTAATGTCCGCCACTGAGACCCACATCCTCTCCTCAGGACCATAAACCCTCCCAATGAACAAGGGTACTGGATAGAACCACAGACAATGCGAGAATCCACAATCCTAGAGACCTGGAATTCGAGATTAACCATCAACAAAAATCGGAGGGAGGAGGCAAAGAGGAGGGTACAGTGGGTTGGCATAAGGTTTTAATAGGGACCTGTGAAAAACATTATGGATCTTCCAAGTCTGAGGAAGATCAAGACGGAAGGCAACGGGATTGATGACGGACAAGATCTTGTAAGGCCCAATAAACTTAGGACCCAACTTCCAGGAGGGGAACCTTCAGTTTGATATTCTTTGTAGACAACCACACCAGATCACCCACATTCAGGTCCGGACCAGGCACTCGTCTCTTATCCGCACACGCTTATATCTCTCACTCATCCTCTTCAGATTACCCTGATTCTTTTGCCAAATAAATGACAAAGACGAGGAAAATCTCGCCTCATCAGGTAAACTAGAAGACCCCTCTCCAGAGAATGTCCCAAACTGCGGATGAAACCCATAGCACAAAAATGGTGACTTTACCAGAGGACTCCTGGCGACGGTTATTTAAAGCAAAACTCAGCAAGGACAAAAAAGAATACCAATCCTCCTGATTCTCCGCCACAAAACAGCGCAGGTATGTCTCCAGATTCTGATTGACAAGCTCGGTCTGGACCATTCGACTGCGGATGAAAGCAGAAGAAAATGACAACTGAATCCTCAAGCAAGAATAGAAGGCTTCCAGAATCTGGAAACAAATTGCGTGCCCCTATCAGAAACAATGTCTGAAGGAATGCAATTCAATTTTAACAATGTGATCAACAAACGCTTGCGGCCAATCGTTTAGCATGGTAACCCAGGAAAGGGAATGAAATGCGCCATTTTGCTAAAACGGTCCACTACCACCAGAATCACAGTCTTCCCCGAGGAACGAGGCAGGTCCGTAATGAAGTCCATGGACAGATACGTCCAAGGACGGGAAGAATGGGTAACGGGAGGAGATGAACCCGATGGCCGTGAATGAGGGACCTTGGCACGAGCGCAGGTCTCGCAGGCTGCACAAAACCCTCAACCGTCTTACGAAGAGCCGGCCAGTAAAATCTCCGAGCAATGAGATCTACTGTGGCTCTACTCCCGGGTGCCCAGCAAGGACAGTATCGTGGTGCTCCTTAAAAACCTTGTGTCGTAAAGCGAGAGGCACAAACACCTCCCAGGAGGCAAAGATCAGGAGCCCTCTGCTGGGCTGCCTGAACCTCTGCCTCCAAATCGGATAAAGAGCAGAGACGACCACCCTTCAGCCAAATGGGACCCGGATTTTCAAAGTTCCCCCCTCCTGGAAAACAACGTGACAGGGCATCCGCCTTCACATTTTTAACCCCAGGGCGGAACGACAAAATTAAACCGAGAAAAGAACAAAGACCATCTGGCTGTTCGGGTTCAGACGTCTTGGCTGATTCCAAGTAGGCCAGATTCTTATGGTCGGTAAAACACAGTAATTGGGTGTCTGGCTCCCTCTAACCAATGGCGCCATTCCTCAAAAGCTAATTTGACTGGCTAACAACTCCTATCTCCCACATCTTAATTTCTCTCTGCAGAGGAGAGTTTCCTTGAGAAAAGGCACCCGGTCGCCAATTGGCAGGAGAGGGACCCTGAGATAAGACCGAACCCACACCCACCTCAGAATGCTTCCACCTCAACAATAAAGGTAGAGAGACATCAGGTTGTACCAAATGGGAGCGGAAGCAAAACTCTCTTTGATACTAGAAAGGCCTAAGGCGCATCTACCGACCAGGAGGAGAAATCCACCCCCCTTTTTAGTCATATCAGTGAGTGGCTTAACAACAGAGGAATAATTCAAAATGGAACTTTCTGTAATAGATTGGCAAAACCCAAAACCGCATCAGCGCCTTCTGATTCTCAGGAAGCTCCCACTCAAGCACAGCGCTGACCTTCTCAGGGTCCATGCGAAAACCAGGAAGCGGAGAGAAGATAAACCAAAAAAAATTCAAACTCCGGAACCGCAAACACACATTTTTCAGTTTAGCATACAATTTATTATCCCGCAGAATCAGCAGGAACCGACGTAGGTGGTTCCCGATGAGTCTTGAAATCAGGAGGAAAAATCTAAATGTCATCTAGATACACTAGTACAAATTTCCCCATTAAATGATAAAAAATGCTGTTCACAAAATGTTGGAAGACGGCCGGAGCATTCATCAAACCAAAGGGCATAACCAAATTCTCAAAATGACCCTCAGGGGTATTGAAGGCCGTCTTCCATTCGTCCCCTTCCTTGACCCTGACCAGGTTGTATGCCCCTCTTAAATCCAACTTAGAAAAAACTTTAGCCCCAACAATCTGGTTAAACAGGTCCGGGATCAGAGGAAGCGGATATGGGTCACGAATCGTGATACGGTTCAGCTCCCTGAAATCCAGACAAGGTCTTAAAGGGATTCTGTCACCTCCCCTAACCCAAAATCGGATTTTAAAGCAGTCATGCAGCACAGCTTACCTTGAATCGGCTGTGCTCTTCTATCTTGTAATCCGTCCAGTAGTTTATGAGAAAAATGACTTTTATGATTATGCAAATTAGCCCTGAAGGTGCCCAGAGGGGCGTTTTGTTCCCCTTAGTGTGCCCAGTAACGCCCCTCTTACAGTGCCCAAAACGCCTTCCTTTCGACTGCCTAACCGCCCACAGCCTCTCATCCCTCTCCTCCCCCTCCCTCACGGCCGAACGAACTCTCGCGCAGGCGCAGTAGTACCCACTGAGGAGACTGAGGGAAGAGCGAGCATCGGACGTCACTGGGCTCGGCGCATGCCCAGTGACGAGGGTGAAGCTCCTGCCCTCAGTCTCCTGCAGATCGCACTGGCGCAGCCCTCAGTGGGTACTGCGCCTGCGCGAGAGTTCGTTCGGCCGTGAGGGAGGGGGAGGAGAGGGATGAGAGGCTATGGGCGGTTAGGCAGTCGGAAGGAAGGCGTTTTGGGCACTGTAAGAGGGGCGTTACTGGGCACACTAAGGGGAACAAAACGCCCCTCTGGGCACCTTCAGGGCTAATTTGCATAATCACTGTACTTGCACTGAATATGACAGGAAGGAGTGGTCTCTCCTCTCTCTCTAAGACGCCTGTCAATAGGAACAGCTAGAGACATGGCAGACTCCAATGAGGCAGGTCTCTCATGAAAAGCAAATGCATCTTTCAATCTTTCCGAAAGACCATGGCAAAATTGACTTCGGAGCTCAGCATCATTCCAACCAGTATCAGCTGCCCATCTCCGAAAATCAGAACAATATATCTCTGTGGACTGTTTACCCTGGCATAAAAGACGCAGTATGATCCGGGTCATCATATATCTACCCCAGGGCTACAAAAAATTAATCCACCGATCGGAGGGGCCGTGCCCCCACCGGCAGCGAAAAGGCCCAAGATTGAGCGTTATCCCTGAGCAGCGAGATGGTGATCCCCACCCTCTTCTCTTCATCACCAGAGGAATGGGGAAGTAGGCGAAAATGGAGTTTGCAAGCCTCTCTAAAGCAAACAAAATTCTCACTACCCCCGGAGAACCTATCCAGAAGCGAGATCTTAGGCTCGGAACAAACTCCATGAACGCAAGCAGAACCGGTCACCTGAAACTGAGACACAGTTTTACGGAGATTTGCGACCTCCAGTGAAAAACCTTGCATGCGGTCAATCAAGGCTGAAACCGGATCCATGCTTAAGACGGTAATGACGGTTTATAATGTCACGTATGAAGTTGCAGATAGCTGGAAGTTATGAGTAAACGTCCGACTGGCTTGATCCCAAACTAAGGAGCATATGGGTGACCCCTATAAAACCCTAATCACCCTGACTGCTAAGCACGTACAAGGGTCTCAAAGGTAGACGATTGTATGCCCCCGTACCTAAGACTTTGTGACACCTGAAAACCCTATAATAGTGAGGGGACAGGACCACCGGCTCCCTGCACTTCATACGGAGGGAGTCAGGGTCACCTAGAATCAAGCCAGCAAGGAAACACAATACATGAAAGAACTTATCTGAACAAGCAGCAGCAGAAGACTCCAGCAGTGAACACTTCAATCCAGGAAGTAGTATAATCCGCAAAGTGAGGCAGTATGGGAGGGAATATAAAGGAAAGAGGATTAGTCTAAATAGGTGACACCTGGGAGAAGAAAATGAGATGAGAAAGTGAAACATCATGCAAGAGGTAGAGAAGGACGTCTGTCAGACCTTCTCACAGAAGTGGCAGTGACACTTAACTGAAGACGAACTAGGAGCAGGAGATCCACAAAACACCAGCAGAAACTATAAACCGCAAGGGCTCAATAGCATCACTAACTAATAAGCAGAACCTGTGAGGAGGTGGGATCCTGCCCAAAGCCACAACAAAGCAATCTGTCAGATTCACATGCAGCAAGTCTGACAGATGTTCTGAGTGCGTGACACTGCTTTACTGGGTATATGCCTAGTAGACTGCTTCCTGTAACACTTAAAGGGGTTTGTCCTGGTTTAGAGTGCTGCCAACTCTCTCCTCAGTGCAGAGTCTGATCAGACTGGCCCTACCTCATACAGTATATATTGTCCACCTCACCTCTGCCTCCTACAGTATATACTGTCCACCTCACCTCTCCACTGCCTCATACAGTATATACTGTCCACCTCACCATCGCCTCACACAGTATATACTGTCCACCTCACCTCTGCCTCATACAGTATATACTGTCCACCTCTCCTCTCCACTGCCTCATACAGTATATACTGTCCACCTCTCCTCTCCACTGCCTCATTGTCGGGATTCGAACCCGTGACCAGCCACATCCCAGGCGGTAGCCCTGCTTACTAGGCTACCATCCTTTCTGGACATTCCTCCCTGAAGCCTATTAGTTAACCTCAGTCTTGCCAAGCCTTGCTCATCACCCTTGATTCCCCACACC